>NC_142438.1:58807727-59110757 GCF_059453495.1 Arachis ipaensis
AACTAAAACTAACAGAAAAATGCTAGTGAAACTAGCCTAAGATGCCTTGGCATCAGCATCCAGACACATCAAATGACTGTATGAGCGTTGATATTATTGACTCCTTGGTGGAAGAGATCAATATGACTGAGAGTCTTGAATCGGAGGTAGAGGACATCTTTAAAGATGTTCAGCCTGATCTGGAGGAACCAGAGAAAGCGGAAGAACCTCTGAAAACTCCTCAGGAAGAGGAGAGGCCTCCTAAACCCGAGCTCAAACGACTACCACCATCCCTGAAATATGTGTTTCTGGGAGAGAATGACACTTTTCCTGTGATCATAAGCTCTGCCATAGAGCCACAGGAAGAGAAAGCACTACTTCAGGTGCTAAGGACACATGACAGCTCTTGGATGGTCCATAAGTGACCTTAAGGGCATTAGCCTAGCCAGATGCATGCACAAGATCCTATTAGAGGATGATGCTAAGCTAGTGGTTCAGCCACAGAGGCGGTTAAATCCGGCCATGAAGGAAGTGGTGCAGAAAGAGGTCACTAAATTACTAGAGACTGGGATTATTTATGCTATCTCTGATAGCCCCTGGGTGAGCCCTGTCCTAGTCGTCCCAAAGAAGGGAGGTATGACAGTGATTCATAACGAAAAAAAAGAACTGGTTCCTACAAGAACAGTTACTGGGTGGCGTATGTGTATTGACTACAGAAGGCTCAATATAGCCACCAGAAAGGATCATTTTTCTTTACCATTCATAGACCAGATGCTAGAGAGACTAGAAGGTCATGACTATTACTGCTTTTTAGATGGCTATTCAGGTTATAACCAAATTGTAGTAGATCCTCAGGATCAAGAAAAAATAGCATTCACATGTCCATCTGGAGTATTTACCTACAGAAGGATGCCTTTTGGTCTGTGCAATGCACCTGCAACTTTTCAGAGATGCATGCTCTCTATTTTCTCTGATATGGTGAAAAAATTTCTGGAAGTCTTCATGGATGACTTCTCAGTATTTGGAGACTCCTTCGGCTCCTGTCTTAATCATTTAGCACTTGTTCTGAAAAGGTACCAAGAGACTAACCTAGTTTTAAACTGGGAAAAATGTCACTTTATGGTGACTGAAGGAATTGTCCTTGGGCATCAAATTTCGAACAAAGGAATAGAGGTGGATCAAGCTAAGGTAGAGGTAATTGAAAAATTACCACCACCCACCAATGTTAAGGCAATCAGAAGCTTTCTGGGACATGCAAGATTCTATAGGAGGTTTATAAAGGATTTTTCAAAAATCGCAAAACCTCTGAGCAATCTGCTAGCTGCTGACACGTCATTTATCTTTGATACAGAGTGTCTGCAGGCGTTTGAAACTCTGAAAGCTAAGCTGGTCACAGCACCTGTCATTTCTGCACCAGACTGGATATTACCATTCGAATTAATATGTGATGCCAGTGACCATGCTATTGGTGCAGTATTAGGACAAAGGCATAACAAGCTTCTGCACGTCATTTACTATGCCAGCCGTGTTCTAAATGACGTACAGAAGAATTACACAACCACAGAAAAAGAGCTGCTTGCAGTGGTTTATGCCATTGACAAGTTTAGATCCTATTTAGTAGGATCAAAAGTGATTGTGTACACTGACCATGCTGCTCTTAAATATCTACTCACAATGTAGGATTCAAAACCCAGGCTCATAAGATGGGTGTTGCTTCTGTAAGAGTTTGATATAGAAATAAGAGACAGAAAAGGGACAAAGAACCAGGTAGCTGATCACCTGTCCCGGATAGAACCAGCAGCAGGAGCATCCATCCATCTTACTAAGATCTCTAAGACCTTTCCGGATGAGCAATTATTTGCCATTTAGTAAGTACCATGGTTTGCAGACCTTGCAAACTATAAGGCTTTGAGATTCATACCCAAAGAGTACAGTAGACAGTGAATGAAAAAATTAATTTCTGATGCAAAGTACTACTTATGGGATGAACCATATCTCTTTAAGCAATGTGCAGATGGAATGATCCACAGATGCATGCCTAGAGAAGAGGCACAGAAGATCTTATGGCATTGCCATGGATCACAATATGGAGGACATTTCGGAGGTGAGCGAACAGCCACAAAAGTTCTCCAATGTGGCTTCTACTGGCCTACCCTCTATAGAGACTCCCGAGAGTTTGTACGTAACTGTGACAGTTGCCAGAGAGCTGGTAACCTGCCTCATGGTTACGCCATGTCTCAGCAAGGGATCTTAGAAATTGAGTTGCTTGATGTATGGGGTATTGACTTCATGGGGCCTTTTCCACCATCATACTCAAACACTTACATCCTGGTGGCAGTAGACTATGTATCTAAATGGGTAGAGGCAATCGCCACACCCACTAATGATACTAAGATAGTGCTGAAGTTCCTCCAGAAGTATATCTTCAGCAGATTTGGTGTCCCTAGAATACTAATCAGTGATGGAGGGACTCATTTCTGCAATAAACAGCTTGACTCTGCTCTGACCCGATATGGAATTAACCACAAAGTGGCAATTCCATATCATCCACAGACAAATGGGCAGGCTGAAGTCTCAAATAGAGAACTAAAACGAATTCTAGAATGGACTGTAAGTACCCGTAGAAAGGATTGGGCAAGGAGTCTGGATGATGCTCTATGGGCATACAGAACTACATTTAAAACTCCTATAGGGACCTCTCCATACCAGCTTGTGTATGGAAAAGCCTGTCACCTGCCAGTGGAGCTGGAACACAGGGCCTATTGGGCAACCAGATTCCTAAACCTTGATGCCAAGTTAGCTGGAGAGAAAAGATTGCTCCAGTTGAATGAGTTAGAGGAATTCAAACTCAATGCTTTCGAAAATGCAAAAATTTACAAGGAGAAAGCAAAAAGATGGCATGACAAGAAACTGTCATCCAGAGTCTTTGAGCCAGGACAGAAGGTTCTGCTGTTCAACTCTAGGCTTAAATTATTCCCTGGGAAATTAAAATCCCGGTGGAGGGGACCATATGTGATCACAAGTGTGTCACCATATGGATATGTAGAGCTTCAGGATATTGAGTCTGACAAAAAGTTCATTGTTAATGGACAGAGAATAAAGCATTATCTTGAAAGCAATGTTGAGCAAGAATGCTCAAAACTGAGACTAGATTAAAGCTCAGTAAAGTCCAGCTAAAGACAATAAAGAAGCGCTTGCTGGGAGGCAACCCAGCCATTAGAAAAGTTTATTTGTTATTTAAATAATAATTATAGGAGTTTGATATAAATTATCTTCAAGGTTAATTATCAATTGCAGGAGTTCACAGAGTTACAGAAGGATTCAGAGCATAAAGCAGAGAAAAGGAGCTCACTGGCACGAAAACACCAATAAGGGGTATTTTGGGCGTTAAACGCTAGTAAAGATACCATTCTGGGCGTTAAACACCAGAATGGGCACCATTCTGGGCGTTTAACGCCAGAGTTGCAGCATCCTGGCCGTTTAGAAAAATGCCCAGTGATAAAGGATTTCTGGCGTTTAACGCCCAAAATGGCCAACATATGGGCGTTAAACGCCAAAATGGATACCATTCTAGGCATTTAACGCCAGAAACGACAGGGGGAGGTGATTTTGTTTCCACTTCAAATTTTTTCAAACTTTCATGTTTTAATTCATAATTTTCTGCATAAACATGTTACAAATTTTCATCACTCACACTCAATTTTCCAATATTTAATAATCTTCTAAATCCCTTTTCAATTTTCTTTCAAATCCTTTCCAAATCTCTTTCAAAAACTCATTTATCTTTTCAATTCCTTTCCAAATCCTTTCCAACTCATAATATCTTCTTTTAATTCTTAGATGCATCAACAAATTTTCAGAGTTAACTTCTTTATATCTTTTCCATATCTTTTGAATTTTAAAATCTCATCTTTTTCATACCATGATTCAAATTTTTTCAATCATATCTTTCTATCATATCTTTTTCAAAATTTTTGAAACCCCACCCCTCCATTTTTAAATACACATTCGGCCATCCCCAGTCTTCCACCATTCGAATCTATCTCCTCTTATTCCTTTCTTTTCCTTTCTTTTGCTTGAGGACAAGCAAACCTCTAAGTTTGGTGTGTTTTTTCGTAACCACTGAGCCAAAACTCATTAAGATCATGGCTCCTAAGGGAAAACAAACCACTTCAAGATGCAAGAAAGAGAATACTCCAAAGCCACTTTGGAATCAAGAGAGGTTCTTAACCAAAGAACATGCAGACCATTACCACAAAATAATGGGTCTGAGGTCAGTGATCCCAGAAGTTAAATTCGATCTGAAAGAAGACGAATATCCAGAGATCCAAGAGCAGATTCGAAACAGAGGCTGGGAAATTCTAGCTAATTCTGAGACAAAGGTGGGAAGAAACATGGTTCAGGAATTCTACTCAAATCTGTGGCTGACAGATAAGCAGAGAATGACTGGAACTGCCTTCCATACCTTTTGAACTATGGTCAGAGGGAGGATTATTTACTTCCACCTTGACAAAATAAGAGAGGTCTTCAAGCTACCTCAACTGCAAGATGATCCAGGAAATGGTGAGAGTAGATAAAGGGTTGGACCAAGTTCTAGAGGACATATGCCTCCCTGGAACTAAGTGGATAACCAACACCAAAGGTGTCCCAAACCAACTCAAGAGAGGAGATCTTAAACCAGTCGCTAGGGGCTGGTTGGACTTCATTGGGCATTCTATACTGCCCACTAGCAACCGCTCTGAGGTCACTGTTAAAAGAGCAGTGATGATTCATTGCATTATGCTGGAAAACAAAGTGGAGATTCATCATCTGATTTCTTGTGAGATTTACACAATTGCGAATAAGAACTCCACTGAATCTAAATTGGCTTACCCAAGCTTAATCTCTCTGCTATGTAAAGATGCTGGGGTGAATATGGGAGTAGATGAGTTCATCCCAATCGAACACCCAATCACCAAGAAGTCAATGGAAGGACAACAAGTGCAAGATAACTCCATCAAAAGGAGGGCGCAGGAGTTCCTCCCAGAAATCCCTCAGATTGACTACTGGATCCGACTAGAAGCATCTGTCACCAAGCTGCAAGAAGCTATGGATCAACTTAAGGAAGAACAACAAAATCAAAATAGCATGCTCTGCAAACTGCTTAAGGAGAAAGAAAAGAAAGGGCGTGAGCTACATGAGCTGAAGCGCCGGAGGCTCTCCCTTGAGGGATCAGACACCCCACAGATTGAAGGAGCATCCATCTCCCAAAATAAAGGTTGTTGAGTCCTAACTCTGTGATAACCTTTTATCTATTTTAAGAGTACATGAGTATTAGTATTAGAGTCATTTGTCTTTGTGTCTTTAATTCCCTTTCTTTTATTATTATTTGTCTGCTTCTATGTCTATTTTATATTATTTCTATTAAATAATAATTAAAAGTTTAAAGTCTATGCCTTAAAGCTATGAATGATTCCATGAATCTCTCACCTTTCTTAAATGAAAAATATTTTTTTTATTTGTAAAAGAACAAAAAATACATGAATTTCAAATTTTATCTTGAAATTAGTTAAATTATTTTGATGCGGAGACAATACTTTTTGTTTTCTGAATGAATACTTGAATAGTGCATATTTTTGAATTTGTTGTTTATGAATGTTAAAATTGTTGGCTCTTGAAAGAATAATGAAAAAGGAGAAATGTTATTGATAATCTGAAGAATTATGAAATTGATTCTTGAAGCAAGAAAAAGCAGTGAAGAACAAAGCTTGCGAAAAAAAAATTAATAATAATAAAAGAAAAAGAAAAGCAAGCAGAAAAAGCCAATATCCCTTTAAACCAAAAGGCAAGGGTAAAAGAGGATCCAAGGCTTTAAGCATTAATGGATAGGAGGGCCCAAAGAAATAAAATCCTGGCCTAAGCGGCTAAATCAAGCTGTCCCTAACCATGTGCTTGTGGCATGCAGGTCCAAGTGAAAAGCTTGAGACTAAGTGGTTAAAATCATGATCCAAAGCAAAAAAGTGTGCTTAAGAACTCTGGACATTTCTAACTGGGGACTTTAGCAAAGCTGAGTCACAATCTGAAAAGGTTCACCCAGTTATGTGTCTGTGGCATTTATGTATCCTGTAGTATTACTGGAAAACAAGATGCTTAGGGTCACAGCCAAGACTCATAAAGTAGCTGTGTTCAAGAATCAACATATTAAACTAGGAGAATCAATAACACTATCTGAAATCTGAGTTCCTATAGATGCCAATCATTATGAACTTCAAAGGATAAAGTCAGATGCCAAAATTGTTCAGAAGCAAAAAGGCTACAAGTCCCGCTCATCTAATTGAAGCTAATTTTCATTGATAAGTTTAGAATTTATTGTATATTCTCTTATTTTTATCCTATTTTGTTTTCAGTTGCTTGGGGACAAGCAACGATTTAAGTTTGGTATTGTGATGAGCGGATAATTTATACCCTTTTTGGCATTATTTTTACATAGTTTTTAGTATAATTTAGTTACTTTTTATTATATTTTTATTATTTTTTATTCAAAAATCACATTTCTGGACTTTACTATGAGTTTTTGTGTTTTTCTATAATTTCAGTTATTTTCTGGCTGAAATTCAGGGACCTGAGCAAAAATCTGATTTAGAGGCTGAGAAAGGACTGCAGATGCTGTTGGATTCTGACCTCCCTGCACTCAAAATATATTTTCTAGAGCTACAGAAGCCCAATTGGCATGATCTCAATTGTGTTAGAATGTAGACATCTTGGGCTTTTTAGAAATATATAATAGTCCATACTTTGCCCGAGTTTTGATAACGCAAACTGGCATCTAAACGCCAATTTTCTATCCTTTTCTGGCGTTAAACGCCAGAACTGGCATAGAAGTTGGAGTTAAACGACCAAACTGGCACAAAAGCTAGAGTTTAATGCCAGGAATAGCCTATGCACCTGAAAGCTTCAATGCTCAGTCCAAACACACACAAAGTGGGCCCCAGAAGTGGATTTCTGCACTATCTATCTTAGCTTACTCATTTTCTGTAAACCTAGGTCACTGTTTTATTATAAAAACCACTCTTAGAGATTTATTTTGTACCTCATGACAATTTACATTAGAACATGTATTCTCTATGGCATGAGTCTCTAAACTCCATGGTTGGGGGTGAGGAGCTCTACTGTGTCTCGATAGATTAATGCAATTACTTCTGTTTTCTATTCAATCACGCTTGTTTCTATTCTAAGATATTCACTCGCACTTCAACATGATGAATGTGATGATCCGTGACACTCATCACCATTCTCACCTATGAACGCGTGCCTGATAACCACCTCTGTTCTATCTGCAATCGCTTGAGTGTATATCTCTTGGGTTCCTGGTTCACGAGTTTGATTGCATCTCCTGACAACAGAGCATTCGAATCCGTGAGACTAGAGTCTTCATGGTGTAAGCTAGAATCAATTGGCAGCATTCCTGAGATCCAGAAAGTCTAAACCTTTTCTGTGGTATTCTGAGTAGGATCTGGGAAGGGATGACTGTGACGAGCTTCAAACTCATGAATGTTGGGCACAGTGACACTGTGCAAAAGGATCAATGGATCTTATTCCAACACTAGTGAGAACCGACAGATGATTAGCCCTACGAAACCCGTAGCCGGACCATTTTCACTGAGAGGACGGATGGTAGCCATTGACAACGGTGATCCACCAACACATAGCTTGCCATGGAAGGAGCCTTGCGTGCGTGAAGAAGAAGACAGTAGGAAAGTAGAGATTCAGAAGACCGAGCATCTCCAAAACCTCAACCTGTTCTCCATTACTGCATAACAAGTATTATTTAATCCATGTTCTTTTACTCATTCCAATTAAAACTAAGAATTATTATTGATATCCTGACTAAGAGTTACAAGATAACCATAGCTTGCTTCAAGCCGACAATCTCTGTGGGATCGACCCTTACTCACGTAAGGTAATACTTAGATGACCCAGTGCACTTGCTGGTTAGTTGTGCGGAATTGCAAAAGTGTGATTGTGATTTCGTGCACCACTACCCCAACCCATACACACACAACACACACAAACCACACACACACATGACACACACACAGCAGCAGCTGCTGCAAGAAACAAAGAAAGAAAGAAAGGGAAAAGGGGGAAACAGAATCAGGGAAGGGGGAACAGAGAGGGAGCGCCAAGGGAGTGAGGGAGAAGAGACAGAGCCGCCGCACTGCTGCCCCCCTACCAATTCGCACGAACCCACAATGCCTCGCCGCCAGCTACGCCTCACCGCCGCTCAGCTTGCCATCGCGCCAGCCACCCACGCCAGAGGAGAAAGAAAGATCAGACTGAGAGACGCGAAGAGGGAGAAGGACTCGTGCCGCTGCTGCTGTCCGTACCGTCGTCGCCGAGGGAAGCCAGCGCCACCACCGTGTCATCGTGTCACCATCGTCGCCGTCGTCGTTGACGAGCCCAGTCGCTGCCATCTCATGCTCCATCGCCGCTGCTGGAGGTCCGCCACCAATCTGATTTGAGGGAGAGGAAATGCGACCAGAAGAGAAGACGGGGGAGCCACTGCCACTATGCTGAACCACCAGAGCTGCTGCCGAGCCTCTACCGTTGGAGAATGCCACTGCCGTCACCAATGGCCGCTGCCGGTAAGGGTTTTATGTTTGGTTTCTGTGCTTTTGGATTCCAAGAAGATTATTGACGCTGCGTGATTGTTACAGTCGCCATCACCGGAGCATTTGGTTGCCGCTGTCACTCGGGATAGTTGTCGGATCTGTTGTTGGTGCGCGAAATCGTGATCTTCAACAATGGCGCCAATGGCTTGGTGCTCTCAAACATGAATCACACTTTGTCACAATTCCGCACAACTAACCAGCAAGTGCACTGGGTCGTCCAAGTAATAAACCTTACGTGAGTAAGGGTCAATCCCACGGAGATTGTCGGCTTGAAGCAAGCTATGGTCACCTTGTAAATCTCAGTCAGGCGGATTCAGATAGTTATGAAGATTTGATAATCAAAACATAATTGAAATATAAACTAGGATAGAGATACTTATGTAATTCATTGGTGAGAATTTCAGATAAGCGTATAGAGATGCCTTTCGTTCCTCTGAACCTCTGCTTTCCTGCTGTCTTCATCCAATCATTCCTACTCCTTTCCATGGCAAGCTTTATGTAGGGCATCACCGTTGTCAATGGCTACATCCCATCCTCTCTGTGAAAATGGTCCAATGCGCTGTCATTGCATGGCTAATCATCTGTCGGTTCTCGATCATACTGGAATAGGATTTACTATCCTTTTGCATCTGTCACTACGCCCAGCACTCGCGAGTTTGAAGCTCGTCACAGCCATCCCTTCCCAGATCCTACTCGGAATACCACAGACAAGGTTTAGACTTTCCGGATCTCAAGAATGGCCATCCATGGGTTCTAACTTATACCACGAAGATTCTAATATCTCGGACTCGGTCCTCTGTATTAGATATCTAAGAGATACTCATTCTAGCTTGTTTGCATGTAGAACGGAAGTGTTTGTCAGGCGCATTCATAGGTGAGAATGATGATGAGCGTCACATAACCATCACATTCATCATGTTCTTAGGTGCGAATGGATATCTTAGAGAAGGAATAAGCTTGAATTGAATAGAAAAACAGTAGTACTTTGTATTAATTCATGAGGAACAGCAGAGCTCCACACCTTAATCTATGGAGTGTAGAAACTCTATCGTTGAAAATACATAAGTGATAAGGTCCAGGCATGGCCGAATGGCCAGCCCCTAAAACGTGATCAAAGGATCAAAAGATAATCCAAAGATGTAAATACAATAGTAAAAAGTCCTATTTATGCTAAACTAGTTACTAGGGTTTACATAAATGAGTAAATGATGCAGAAATCTACTTCCGGGGCCCACTTGGTGTGTGCTTGGGCTGAGCATTGAGCTTTACACGTGTAGAGGCTTCTCTTGGAGTTGAACGCCAGTTTGTAACCTATTTCTGGCGTTTAACTCCACGTTGCAACCTGTTTCTGTTGTTTAACTCCAGAATGCAGCATGGAACTGGCGTTGAATGCCAGTTTACGTCATCTAAACTCGGGCAAAGTATGAACTATTATATATTGATGGAAAGCCCTGGATGTCTACTTTCCAACGCAATTAAGAGCGTGCTATTTGGAGTTTTGTAGCTCCAGAAAATCCACTTTGTGTGCAGGGAGGTCAGAATCCAACAACATCTGTAGTCCTTCTTTAACCTCTGAATCTGATTTTTGCTCAAGTCCCTCAATTTCAGCCAGAAAATTCCCGAAATCACAAAAAAACACACAAAATCATAGTAAAGTCCAGAAATGTGAATTTTAATTAAAAACTAATACAAATATACTAAAAACTAATTAAATTATACTGAAAATTATGTAAAAACAATGCCAAAAAGTGTATAAATTATCCGCTCATCACAACACCAAACATGAAGTGTTGCTTGTCCCCAAGCAACTGAAAATCAAATAGGATAAAAAGAAGAGAATATACTATTAATTCCAAAATATCAATGAAACATAGCTCCAATCAGATGAGCGGGACTTGTAGCTTTTTGCCTCTTGAATAGTTTTGGCATATCGCTTTATCCATTGAGGTTCAGAATGATTGGCATCTATAGGAACTCTGAATTCAGATAGTGTTATTAATTCTCCTAGTTCAGTATGTTGATTTTTGAACACAGTTACTTAATGAGTCTTGGGCGTGGCCCTAAGCACTTTGTTTTCCAGTATTACCACCGGATACATAAATGCCACAGACACATAACTGGGTGAACCTTTTCAGATTGTGACTCAGCTTTGCTAAAGTCCCCAATTGGAGGTGTCCAGGGTTCTTAAGCACACTCTGTTTTTGCTTTGGACCTTGACTTTAACCGCTCAGTCTCAAGTTTTCACTTGACACCTTCACGCCACAAGCACATGGTTAGGGACAGCTTGGTTTAGCCGCTTAGGCCAGGATTTTATTCCTTTAGGCCCTCCTATCCACTGATGCTCAAAGCCTTGGATCCTTTTTATTTACCCTTGCCTTTTGGTTTTAAGGGTTATTGGCTTTTTGCTCTTGCCTTTTGGTTTAAAGAGCTTTTGGCTTTTTCTTCTTGCTTTTTCTTTTTCTATTTTCTTTTTTTTCGCTATTTTTTTTCTAATTTTTTTTTCTGCAAGCTTTTGTATTCACTGCTTTTTCTTGCTTCAAGAATCATTTTTATGATTTTTCAGATTATCAAATAACATTTCTCCTTTTTCATCATTCTTTCAAGAGCTAACATATTTAACATTCATAAACAACAACTTCGAAAGACATATGCACTGTTCAAGCATTCATTCAGAAAACAAAAAGTATTGTCACCACATCAAAATAATTAAACTAGTTTCGAAGATGAATTCGAAACCATGTACTTCTTGTTCTTTTGTAATTAAAACATTTTTCATTCAAGAGAGGTGATGGATTCATATTCATAACTTTAAGGCATAGACACTTAGACACTAATGATCATGTAGTAAAGGCACAAACATAAATAAAACATAAGGCTTAAAAACCGAAAAATAGGGAAATAAATAAACAAGGAGATTAAGGAATGAGTCCACCTTAGTGAGGGTGGCGTCTTCCTCTTCTTGAAGAACCAATGGTGCTCTTGAGCTCCTCTATGTCTCTTCCTTGTCTTTCTTGCTCCTCCCTCATAGCTCTTTGATCTTCTCTAATTTCATGGAGGATGATGGAGTGCTCTTAATGCTCCATCCTTAGTTGTCCCATATTGGAACTTAATTCTCCTAGGGAGGTGTTGATTTGCTCCCAATAATTCTGTGGAGGAACATGCATCCCTTGAGGCATCTCAGGGATTTCATGGTGAGGAATTTCCTCATGCTCATGTTGAGGTCCATGATCTCTTGTTTGCTCCATCCTTTTCTTAGTGATGGGCTTATCCTCTTTAATGAGGATGTCTCCCTCTATATCAATTCTAGCCGCATTGCAGAGGTGGCATATGAGGTGAAGAAAGGCTAACCTTGCCCAAGTGGAGGACTTGTCAGCCACCTTGTAAAGTTCTTGAGGTATAATCTCATGAACTTCCACCTCCTCTCCAATCATGATACTATGGATTATGATGGCCCGATCTATAGTAACTTCAGACCGGTTACTAGTAGGAATGATTGAGCGTTGAATGAACTCTAGCCATCCCCTAGCCACTGGTTTGAGGTCATGCCTTCTTAGTTGAACCGGCTTGCCTCTTGAGTCAATTTTCCATTGAGATCCTTCTTCACATATGTCTATGAGGACTTGGTCCAACCTTTGATCAAAGTTGACCCTTCTTGTGTAGGGGCGTGCATTCTCTTCCATCATTGGCAAGTTGAACGCCAGCCTTACATTTTCCGGACTGAAATCTAAGTATTTCCCCCGAACCATGGTAAGCCAATGCTTTGGATTCGGGTTCACACTTTGATCATGGTTCCTAGTGATCCATGCGTTTGCATAGAACTCTTGAACCATTAGGATCCCGACTTGTTGAATGGGGTTGGTGAGAACTTCGCAACCTCTTCTTTGGATCTCAAGTCGGATCTCTGGATACTAATTCTTTTTGAGCCTGAAAGGAACCTCAGGGATCACTTTCTTCTTGGCCACAACTTCATAGAAGTGGTCTTGATGGACCTTTGAGATGAATCTCTCCATCTCCCATGACTCAGAGGTGAAAGCAATTGCCTTCCCTTTCCTCTTTCTAGAGGTTTCTCTGGCCGTAGGTGCCATTGATGGTTATAGAAAACAAAAAGCAATGCTTTTTACCACACCAAACTTAAAATGTTTGCTCATCCCTGAGCAAAAGAAGAAAGAAAGTAGTAGAAGAAGAAGAAAATGGAGGAGATGGGGGAAGAAGATGTATTCGGCCAAGGAGAAGAAGAGAGGGTTGTGTTGTGTGAAAATGAAGAAGGAGTGAGGGATTTATATAGGAGTGAGGGGGGTGTAGGGTTCGGCCATTAGGGTTGGGTTTGGGAGGGAAATTAGTTTGAATTTTGTAGGTAGGTGGGGTTTATGGGGAAGAGAGGATGGATGTGAGTGGTGAAGAGGTGATGGGAAAGAGTGATTGAGGTGATTGGTGAAGGGTATTTGGGGAAGAGAGTTATGAAAAGGTGTGAAGAGGAGAGAAGAAAAAATTGGGGATCCTGTGGGGTCAAGGACTTAACATCCCTGCTCCAATGAGGCATGTAAAACGCCCTTGCTGTGCAATCCTGGCGTTTAACACCAGACTGTTGCCTGTTTCTGGCGTTAAACGCCTAAATGTAGCTTGTTTCTGGCGTTTAACGCCAGGCGGATGCTTGTTTCTGGCGTTTTGATGCGGGCAGAAATTGGTGAATTAAAAATTATTAGAATATATACGTTGCAAGTATAGTTCTTAACTCGCCAGAAATCCACCGCTCAATTTAGAAAGGTGTCACAGAAAATTAAAATTTAAAATACTGGGAGTATAAATCCCTGGTCGTCTCCCAACGAGTTGTAGGAAAGGGAGCTATTTTATTAATCAGATGTTTTCAAAAAAGTTTGAGTTGAGTAAACAGGAAATTAAATTGATGAAATTGAATAATGTAAATAAAAGCCTTGACTGGGAGTTGATTACATGGAAGCCCTATTCTTGATGGAATACTCTAAGATTAATTGACAATTGAGAGTTATTTTGTTTAGTTATCCTTTACTAAGTAAGGGAAGGTAAAACAAGTTGGAATGTTGTTCTATCCACAAGTCCCAATCCACTCTGGGGAGGATCGGTGTCAGGAATTAGAGAGCAAACCAACAATAACCCAATTACAATCTTTCTCTTGAACCTTTCAACTCAAGGGTTCCTTTCAATCAACTCCCCATCAAGTAAGGGAACTACTCACTCATTGTAAAGGTAAAATTCATAGCATATGAAAAGGAATTAAAGAAAGACATTGTAAATAAAAATTAAAATAGTCAATTAAAAATAAAAGTGATCCTTGTATTAAATAATCCTAAGAATATTCCAATGGTAAAATTAAACAAAGCAGAGAACATGGAAGAGTAAACCAAGTAAAGAAAATGAACTAGAATGACGAAGTGTTAATGAGGTAATAACTCTTCTCAGTGTTCCAATGCAAAGAGCAATCGCAAATTAAATCCTAAGAACTATGAATGTCTAGAGAGAAAACCAAGAGGAGGAGTAAAAACTAGATCTAAAATTAAAACTTGGGTAGAATGAATGTTCTCTCTGGTTTCTGCATGTTCTCTGGCTCTAGTCTGCTGTTCTGGGCCGAAAACTGGGTCAAAATAGGGTCCAAAATCGCCCCCAGCGAATCCTGTAGATTATGCAGATCGCGCATGTCACGCAATCGCGTCATCCATGCGGACACGTCATTCGCGCTTTTCCTTGCTACACGTTTGCGTCGTCCACGCCTCCGCGTCGCTCGTGCTTTTCCAGTCCGCGCGGTCCTGTGAGCCATGCTGCCGCGTCACTGTGATTTCTCCTCTTTCGCGCGGTCGCATGAGCCATGCGGCCGCGTCACTTCTCGCTGGTTATCTCCTCAATTTCTTGTGTTCCTTCCATTTTTTCTAGCTTCCTTTCCAATCTCCAACTCATTTATGCCCTATAAAGCCTGAAATGCTTAACACACAGATCACGGTATCGAATGGAATAAAGGAGAATTAAAATGCATAATTAAAAGTCTCTAGGAAGCAGTTTTCAATCATGTAATAATTTCAGGAAGGAAATATAAATGCATGCTAAATTAATGAATAAGTGGGTAAGGATCATGATAAAACCACACAATTAAACACAATATAAACCATAAAATAGTAGTTTATCACGTTTAAACGCCAGACTGCTCTCCTCCAGGGTGTGCTATTTTCAATGCTATTTTTTATTCTGTTTTTGATTTTTCAGTAGTTTTTGTGACTTCACATGATCATCAACCTAATAAAACACGAAATAAAAAAAAGAAAATAAAATAGATATAATTAAATAACATTGGGTTGCCTCCCAACAAGCACTTCTTTAGTGTCAATAGCTTGACAGTGAGCTCTCATGGAGCCTCACAGATAATCAGAGCAAGGTTGGAACCTCCCAACACCAAACTTAGAGTTTGAATGTGGGGGTTCAACACCAAACCTAGAGTTTGGTTGTGGCCTCCCAACACCAAACTTAGAGTTTGACTGTGGGGGCTTTGGTTGACTCTGCAGTGAGAGAAGCTTTTCATGCTTCCTCTCCATGGTTACAGAAGGAGATCCTTGAGTTTTAAACACAAAGTTGTCCTCATTCAGTTGGAGGACCAACTCTCCTCTGTCCACATCAATCACAGCTCTTGCTGTGGCTAGGAAGGGTCTTCCAAGGATGATGGATTCATCCTCATCCTTCCCAGTGTCTAGGATTATGAAATCAGCAGGGATGTAAAGGCCTTCAACCTTCACTAACACGTCCTCTACTTGTCCATAAGCCTGTTTTCTTGAGTTGTCTGCCATCTTTAATGAGATTCTAGCAGCTTGCACCTCAAAGATCCCTAGTTTCTCCATTACAGAGAATGGCATTAAGTTTATTCCTGACCCCAGGTCACACAGAGCCTTCTCAAAGATCATGGTGCCTATTTTGCAGGGAATGAGGAATTTACCAGGATCCTGTTTCTTTTGAGGTAATTTCTGCCTATCCAATGTACTCAGTTCATTGGTGAGCAAGGGAGGTTCATCTTCCCAAGTCTCATTACCAAATAATTTGGCATTCAGCTTCATGATTGCACCAAGGTACTTAGCAACTTGCTCTTCAGTAATGTCTTTATCCTCTTCAAAGGAAGAATACTCATCAGAGCTCATGAAGGGCAGAAGGAGGTTCAATGGAATCTCTATGGTCTCTAGATGAGCCTCAGGTTCCTTTGGTTCCTCAAAGGGATACTCCTTATTGGTCACTGAACGTCCCAGGAGGTCTTCCTCACTAGGATTCACGTTGTCCTCCTCCTCTTTGGGTTCGGCCACATCATGTAAGGCTATGGCCTTGCACTCTCTTTTTGGATTTTCTTCTGTATTGCTTGGGAGAGTACTTGGAAGGATTTCAGTGACTCTTTTACTCAGCTGGCCCACTTGTGACTCCAAATTCCTAATGGAGGACCTTGTTTCATTCATAAAACTCACAGTGGCCTTAGATAGATCAGAGACTATATTTGCTAAGCTAGATGGATTCTGCTCAGAATTCTCTGTCTATTGCTGAGTGGATGATGGAAAAGGTTTGCTATTGCTAAACCTGTTTCTTCCACCATTATTAAAGCCTTGTTGAGGCTTTTGTTGATCCTTCCATGAGAAATTTAGATGATTTCTCTATGAGGGATTATAGGTGTTTCCTTAGGGTTCACCCATGTAATTCACCTCTGCTATTGCAGGGTTCTCAAGATCATAAGCTTCTTCTTCAGAAGATGCCTCTTTAGTACTGTTAGATGATTCCTTCAATCAATTCAGACTCTGAGAGATCATATTGACTTGCTGAGTCAATATTTTATTCTGAGCCAATATGGCATTCAGAGTATCAATTTCAAGAACTCCTTTCCTCTGAGGCGTCCAATTACTCATAGGATTCCTTTCAGAAGTGTACATGAACTGGTTATTTGCAACCATGTCAATGAGTTCTTGAGCTTCTGCAGGCGTTTTCTTTAGGTGAATGGATCCACCTGCAGAATAGTCCAATGACATCTTTGATAATTCAGACAGACCATCATAGAATATATCCAGGATGGTCCATTCTGAAAGCATGTCAGAAGGACACTTTTTGGTCAGTTCCTTGTATCTCTCTCAAGATTCATAGAGGGATTCACCTTCCTTTTATCTGAAGGTTTGAACATCCACTCTAAGCTTACTAAGCTTTTGAGGAGGAAAGAACTTGGCTAAGAAAGCCGTGACCAGCTTATCCCAAGAGTTCAGGCTGTCTTTAGGTTGAGAGTCCAACCATATTCTAGCTCTGTCTCTTACAGCAAATGGGAAAAGCATAAGCCTGTAGACCTCGGGATCAACCCCATTGGTCTTAACAGAAGAAGAAAAGAATAGAAGAGAAATTCAAACACCAAGAGGAAGAAATGGTTCGAATTTTGAGATGAAGAGAAGTGTTAGTAAATAAATAAATAAATAGAAGGAGATGAGAGATGAGAAGAATAATTCGAAAATTAAAAAAAAATATTTTTAAAATTAAATTTAAAATTCGAAAATTAAAATTGAAATTAAATTAAATTAAATTTTTAAAACAATTAATTAATTAAAAAGGAATTTTTGAAAAAGAGGAAGGTGATTTTCAAAAATTAGAGAGAGAATTAGTTAGGTAGTTTTGAAAAAGATATGATTGAAACAAAAAGATAGGATTGATTTGAAGAAGATTTGAAAATCAATTTAAAAAGATAAGAAGTTAGAAAAGATTTTGAAATTGATTTTGAAAAAGATGTGATTGAAAGATATTTTGAAAAAGATTTGAAAAAGAATTTTAAAAAAAGATTTGATTTTGAAAATTAAAGTTGATTACTTGACTAATAAGAAACTAAAATGATATGATTCTAGAGTTTAAAGATTGAACCTTTCTTACTAGGCAAGTAACAAACTTAAAGATTTTTGAATCAATCACATTAATTGTTAGCATTAATTTTGAAAATATGAAATAGAAATAAGAAAAAGATTTTTGAAAATCATTTTGGAATTTTCGAAAATTATGAAAGAAAAATGAAAAAGATTTTATTTTTGAAAAAGGTTTGAAAAAGATAGAATTTTTTTTTTAAAATAAAAATTTGATTTGACTCATAAGAAACAACTAGATTTTAAAAGTTTTTGAAAAAGTCAACTCAAATTTTCGAATTTTATGAGTGAAAAGGGAAAGATATTTTTTTTATTTTTGAATTTTAATGATGAGAGAGAAAAACATCAAAAAGACTCAATGCATGAAAATTTTGGATCAAAACAAATGATGCATGCAAGAACACTATGAATGTCAAGATGAACACCAAGAACACTTTGAATGTCAAGATGAACACCAAGAACTTATTTTTGAAAATTTTTAAGAAAAGAAAAACATGCAAGACACCAAACTTAGAAATTTTCAATAATTAGACACTAACAAATTAAAAATGCATATGAAAAACAAGAAAAGATGCAAAACAAGAAATTTTAAAGATCAAACAAGAAGACTTATCAAGAACAACTTGAAAATCATGAAGACACATGCATGAATTTTCAAAAATTTTAAGAAAAATAAAAAGATGCAATTGACACCAAACTTAAAAATTGACACTAGACTCAAACAAGAAACATAAAATTTTTTTGATTTTTATGATTTTATAAGATTTTTTTGGTTTTTTCGAAAAATATTTTGGGAAAAATGAAAAAGAAGAAATTTTTTTTTGGTATTATTTTCGAAAATAAGAAATAAAAAGCTTAAAATTAAGATAAAATTACCTAATCTGAGCAACAAGATGAACCGTCAGTTGTCCAAACTCGAACAATCCCCGGCAACGGCGCCAAAAACATGGTGCGCAAAATCGTGATCTTCAACAATGGCGCCAATGGCTTGGTGCTCTCAAACGTGAATCACACTTTGTCACAATTCCGCACAACTAACCAGCAAGTGCACTGGGTCGTCCAAGTAATAAACTTTACGTGAGTAAGGGTCGATCCCACGGAGATTGTCGGCTTGAAGCAAGCTATGGTCACCTTTTAAATCTCAGTCAGGCGGATTCAGATAGTTATGGAGATTTGATAATCAAAACATAATTGGAATATAAACTAGGATAGAGATACTTATGTAATTCATTGGTGAGAATTTCTAATAAGCGTATAGAGATGGCTTTCGTTCCTCTGAACCTCTGCTTTCCTGCTGTCTTCATCTAATCATTCCTACTCCTTTCCATGGCAAGCTTTATGTAGGGCATCACCGTTGTCAATGGCTACATCCCATCCTCTCTGTGAAAATGGTCCAATGCGCTATCACTGTATGGCTAATCATCTGTCGGTTCTCGATCATACTGGAATAGGATTTACTATCCTTTTGCGTCTGTCACTACGCCCAGCACTCGCAAGTTTGAAGCTCGTCACAGCCATCCCTTTCCAGATACTACTCGGAATACCACAGACAAGGTTTAGACTTTCCGGATCTCAAGAATGGCCGTCCATGGGTTCTAACTTATACCACGAAGATTCTAATATCTCGGACTTGGTCCTCTGTATTAGATATCTAAGAGATATTCATTCTAGCTTGTTTGTGTAACAGCCCAGACCACCTGCTAGCACGATATTGTCTGCTTTGGCATACAAGGCCTCACGGTTTTGCCTTTGACGATAGGGATGATAGCCGAAACCCCCCACACTCACTCGTCAAAACGTGTCATGCTAGGGAGAGGTATCCACACCCTTATAAGGCATGCTTCGTTCTCCTCCCCAACCGATGTGGGACCTTACAATCCACCCCCCCTAAGGGAGTCCAGCGCCCTCGCTGGCACATCGATCCGGGCTCCGGCTCTGATACCATCTGTAACAACCCAGACCACCCGCTAGCACGATATTGTCCGCTTTGGCATACAAGGCCTCACGGTTTTGCCTTTGACGATAGGGATGATAGCCGAAACCCCCCACACTCACTCGTCAAAACGCGTCATGCTAGGGAGAGGTATCCACACCCTTATAAGGCATGCTTCGTTCTCCCCCCCAACCGATGTGGGACCTTACAGTTTGCATGTAGAACGGAAGTGTTTGTCAGGCACGCGTTCATAGGTGAGAATGATGATGAGCGTCACATAATCATCACATTCATTATGTTCTTGGGTACGAATGGATATATTAGAGAAGGAATAATCTTGAATTGAATAGAAAAACAGTAGTACTTTGTATTAATTCATGAGGAACAGCAGAGCTCCACACCTTAATCTATGGAGTGTAGAAACTCTACCGTTGAAAATACATAAGTAATAAGGTCCAGGCATGGCCGAATGGCCAGCCCCCAAAACGTGATCAAAAGATCAAAAGATAATCCAAAGATGTAAATACAATAGTAAAAAGTCCTATTTATGCTAAACTAGTTACTAGGGTTTACATAAATGAGTAAATGATGCAAAAATCCACTTTCGGGGCCCACTTGGTGTGTGCTTGGGCTGAGCATTGAGCTTTACACATGTAGAGGCTTCTCTTGGAGTTGAACGCCAGTTTGTAACCTGTTTATGGCGTTTAACTCCACTTTGCAACCTGTTTCTGGCGTTTAACTCCAGAATGCAGCATGGAACTGGCGTTGAACGCCAGTTTGCATCATCTAAACTCGAGAAAAGTATGAACTATTATATATTGCTGGAAAGCCCTGGATGTCTACTTTCCAACGCAATTGAGAGCGCACCATTTTGAGTTTTGTAGATCCAGAAAATCCACTTTGAGTGCAGGGAGGTCAGAATCCAACAACATCTGCAGTCCTTCTTCAACCTCTGAATTTGATTTTTGCTCAAGTCCCTCAATTTCAGCCAGAAAATACCTGAAATCACAAAAAAATACACAAACTCATAGTAAAGTCCAGAAATGTGAATTTTAATTAAAAACTAATAAAAATATACTAAAAACTAATTAAATTATACTAAAAACTATGTAAAAACAATGCCAAAAAGCGTATAAATTATCCGCTCATCAGTTGTCGGGTCGATTCAGGGTTTCGGTTCCTTTGTTTTGTCTTTATAGTAAGTGTTTCTATTTCAAAAACTCCTGCATTAGTATTCCATTATGTTTGGTTATAAACTCTGAAGTCTTGGTAACGTAAAGTCGAGTCCTGATTATTATATATTGTGATTAGAGTCGTTGTGGTTGCCGAGAAAGTTTCGAGCTGAGGTTGCGGCTGCTGCAGTTGCGAGCCAAGAGAAAATGAGTTTTTACGTGTTTTAGAGTTCTCGAGTTTTGACGATCGAGGTAGGGGCTTTTCTCAAAAATCGATTTTATAATTTGGAATTGTTATAAATGGATATTGATGAGAGAATTACACTTTTTAGTGATTGTGTAAGTCTTATGTATTGTCTAGCTGTGTTGGATGAATATGATTGTTGTTTGATTTAATTATTGACTTATTTTGCTAAATCGGTAGCTGCTGAATTAATTCTTTAGAGTTTTGAAAAAGAGCTTGATTTGTAGAGAATGATTTGATTTTGAATCAGTTTCCTTGAGATATGAATTGTTGAACTCAGTTTGATTTTGAATTGATTTAGTCTTGAACCCATTGGAAAGAGTTGTTGAATGGTTTAGTTGGGACCCGAAAAGGGTGACAAAGTCCATGTTTTAGGGGAGGTGCTGTAGAAATTTCTATAAAAATCTGAGACTTTGTTTGAAAAGTTATTTAGAAAGATTTGGATTTTAGAAATTATATCGTTTGATTTATTAATAAAATAGTTATGTTTTCGGGTTTAGTTTATTTAAGAAAATTATATGCCTTGAGTTCGATTTATTTAGAAAAGAATTATTTTCTGATTTTAAATTACTAAAGAAAAGTATTATGTTCTAATATCGATTTTAAATATAAAAAGGGTTTATATTTTTAGTTGGACTTGAGAATTGGTTTCGTTACAAGTGAATTGGCTTTGAATTGGATTTGGAACTTGTGACTTATATGATATGGTTTTATATTAAATTCTTTTTCTATTACTCAAACCAAAAGCTATGATTTTAAAATAATTTTTAAGGAATTGAGATAGGTTGTTCTCCCCTAAAATCTTGAGACTCTGCTGTGAAATATCATTACCAAATCCTTATTTTAAAATGAATGATCTTGATGACTTTTGGAAGAGATTTACAATTGATATGATTTTTTAAGTTGTTTGGAGTTTTGGAAAATGTTACCAAGGAAATGGGTTTTTGGTTTTAAAGGAAATTGATTTGAGAATTGAAAATTGATGATGAATTTTGAATGTGGTTGTGAAATGCATTGTTCATTGTCGTAGGGGCTGTGGCAGTCTTCCGTCGACGTTCGGATGTAAGGGCTGTGGCAGTCTCCCGCTCACGTGACATGCATTGATTTGAAAAGTCGCTATGTGCCTTTGGCAAGGGCCGTGACTGTAACATCCCGCATTTTTGGAAACCTAAATATAAATAAATTGTGATTTTATCTTATTAAGTTTAAACTTTATAATTTTAGAAATTATTTTATAAAAAATAATTAAGTAGATTCAGAGATAATTTCATTATAAACCAATTAAGATTATTAAGTAATTTTATATAATGGAATATTTTGTATAATTTTAGTAATTGAAAAAAAAAGAATTGTATAATTTAATTTAAGTAACTTTTATTCTTAAAAGGTTACGATTTATTTTATTAATTTGATATCTTATTTTATAAATTAATCAAATAAGAAAAATTAAATTAGTTTTATTAATATTTGAAGTTAAGTTAATTAATATTTTTGTGTAAATTTTTATAATTGGTTATTTTATATAATTTCAAATTAGAATTCAGTAATGGAAGTGTTATATAATTAAATTTAAGAAATTTCTATTATGAATAAATTATGGTTTATTTTATTAGTTTAAGCTCTTAGAGATTAATTTATTAGAAATAATTAAATAGATATTTGTAAATACTTTAAGTTTAAGTCAATTAATATTTATGTACAATTTTTATTTTAATTAGTTATTTTATATAAAATAAAATTAAAGTCTCGAAGATAGAAAAATAATGAAAGGTTATGATTTAATTTAGATAATTAATATTTTGAGTTTAACTGTATTTTATAAAATGTGATTAGTATACTTAATTTATAATTTAAATTAAAAATAATTATTTAAACTCGTTAATAGATTGATAGAATAAAATCTTATCGTTTTAAAAATAATCTTTATAACATTATATTTAAATTCTAAATAGTTATTCTATCACAAATATTTTGTAAAATTATTATATCATTCGTATACGCTAGTCCTAAAAATTCCTAATATTAACCCTAATATCACAAATTTCCTAATTGATACCCTAATTTCACAAAACGCACGCTACATACGTTCAGAGAAAAGGAAAGAAACGAGAAGCAGAGGGAAAAACGGGAAGAAGAAGAGAAGAGGAGGGGAAGGGAGTCGCTGCACCTCGCCTGCCTGTCGCCGCTGTTAGTTCAGCTGCCGTCGAGCTCGCAGCAACCGTCGCCATGGAGACAGCCACCATCATCTCCCAAGTTGCGTCGTCGATTAGGTTGGGGAGAGAGAGAACCGTGAACAACCAGAGGAGGAGAAGAACGCTTGGTAGTGGGTGTTCTCTTAGTCATCGTCGTCGAAGGATGCTCCACCGCAGCCGCCGGAATCACGAGTTGAGGTAGAGGAGGAGGCTATCTTCCCTGTTGTTGTAGTCACCGTGATGCTGCTGCTATGGCTTCGTTTCTTTGTTTTCTTTAATTACTAATTAAGTTGCAGCAGCTGTGGACTGTTACGATTGATTCTCTGAAAGAATCGTTGCTGCTGTGAACTGTTTCAGCTACTGTCCTGGTAGAACACCTACAAATGTTTTTGTATCGATTTAGCCACCGTTACTGCGATTATTGTTAACTTCACTGCTGTGGAAGGTCATCCGCGTTACTGTTGCGGTTGCTGCCACGAATTAGGAATAAAAGGGACTGTTGCGTTAAATTTTGCGATTGCGACATCGAGGTAGGGAGTTTAATTAAACAGTTTTAATTTAAGAATCCCACAAAGTTTATTGAGTAAATTGAAAATAGGTTTAATTATTGTGAGTGATTAATTGATGATATGGATGCTGAATTGTGCCTATGAAGTGTGACTGGAATTATTGATTAGTGATATTGATTGATTATGTGGATTGTGAACTGTTTGACGGATTGCTGAATCCTGATGGATTATGTTGGATTTGTTACTGTTGAGTTGGTTATATGATTATTGTATTGGTGATGGATTTAGTTGATGATTGATTGGAATTGAGTTTAGAGAATGTTTAAAGGATTGAATTTGAGATGTTGAATTGCTTGCTGAAAAATTTGAGTTTTGAAATTAAATGGCAACTTTGAAAGTGAACCAGCAACTTAATAGAGATTGGAAAATTATGAGATTAAAAGCTGATCGAACTACAACAAGTATAGTTATTAATATTCAATTTTGAAGGTTTCGTATCAACTAGAGAATTAGTTATGATTTTTCAAAGTTGAACTCTAAAATCTGATTTTCTGCATAATTTTAAACGAAGTCAGAAACTTTGAAAAGCTATAACTAATTATGTAATGATCGGAATTGTATGAGACCATGTCTGGGTTAAACTTATGAATATAAGGAACTAAACTGGAAAATTTGAGATCTTTTTGTTAATTATACAATTTATGGCAAATTTTTAAAGTTAGGTTGTTAAATCTGTCCTGCAGCAGAAAATGTCAAACAGGGCAGCAACTTGTGTGTCTTGCTGCAACTTCTACAAGCTGAGTTTTGGAGCAAAACTAATTTTTTTATAAAATTTGATTAACTTAATTTATTTTTCTAAAACTTCAAAATTTTAGGAGTTAAGGATTGGGAGTTGTGAAATTTTGAATATTGGTGGTCAAAGTTGAAAAGAACAGATTTCAGCAAGCTATGCATCAACTTCCAATGCTTTTAACTCTGAGAATTGAATAATAATTGGATTGCAACCAGGACACACTTGTTTCTGGATGAGCTAGGAGTTTCCAAACCAAAATTTAGCTTAATTGGAGTTTTGTAATAAAAGTTATTCAAATTGGAAAGTACTAAGCTTGTTGGTTTCTAAAACAGATTCTGACATATTTTTACCTAACTTCCAGGTTATGTAACTTCATTAAAAATGGTATTAACCCAGAACCAATTGAGAAAGAAACCTGGATGAGTGAAGTTGAACCATATTAATTCTTAAGGTCATTGGATTTAACTTGGATTTTATATTGAATTTTGAATATCACATGCTGCTGCTGTTTTCTGGTTTTATGCACTATAGAGCAGTCACGGTTTTTTCTCTATTTCTAAAGCTAGAGAAATCAGAAAATTATGATCTTTGATTTGTTAGAAAGCTTATTTCATGATGAATGTCTGGACATAAAGTTTGCACAATTTTGAGTTTAACTGCTATATTAAAAATAGAAAAGAAAATAGAGTGTTGAGGATGTCTTGGTGACAGTTATGAGTTTGTAAAATTAAAGATGAACCTTAGCGTTACATGGCTGATTCAATGTTGAAATTTGTTTGATTCTGAATTGATGTGATGCTGGAAAGGTTGAAAAGAGTTTGGTAAATTGTTTGGTTTGGACCCGTAAGGGTGGTTAAGTCCTATTTTCAGAAGAGATCATGTCCGAATTTTTATAAAAGTATAAGGACTTAATCAAAATGAATACTTAAGGCTCATTTAAAGACGATAACTTTACTGATTCTTTTGAGAAAAGATTACTTGATCTATGAGATTGTTGGCAAGGGCGTGGATCTTGTCCCGCTTGTGTATTTGTAATTATAAAAGAAAAAGGAAAGAGTAAAGTACTTATTGTATGATTATCTGTTGCTTGAGGTAACCCAAGAGATATTTGTTTATTTACCTGTTGCTTGAAGCAACCCAAGAGATATTTGTTTATTTATTTGTTGCTTGAAGCAACCCAAGAGATATTTGTTTATTTGTTTGTTGCCCTGAGGCAACCCAAGAGCTTTTGTAGGGAAACTAGGATACCTACAATAATTTTCTGTTCGCAAGAGTATATATTCCTGCAAGTAGAAAGTAGAGGCTGTCTCAATAGAGCTGCTAATAATTATATGCACATTTATTTGAACAGAAAATCATATCTGGAAAATTGTGAACTCGTGACCAGATAAATGTCGGGAATGCAAGTGCTAACCGACACTTGAGCTCATGGCCTGTACTAGGACTAGACATTCATCATATGCATCTATGTGACATTGTTTGGGTGTGTATATTGTAATTGGTTTGTCTAAGTGAATAATTATGTTAACTGCTGATTGCTATACTTGATGTAATTGCTCTTGATTTTGTTTGAACCTCATTACTTGTGTTTATAACTAATTGGCTGGATTGTGGTGAATTGGGTGTTGACTGAATTGCTTGGGCCTGAGGCCGTGACTGGTTTGTGGTTGAGGTCTAGTACTGTATAAAGTATTTGACTGGTTCAGTATAGACTTAATGAACCTATGCTTGGAACAAGATGATCATTTATACCGTGTAGGTAACTTCTTTTATGTTTATGGACTAGTAAAGTTTGAAAAATCAAACTCTTACAGCATAGACTTAATTGAACCTATGCTTGAGACAAGTTGGTCATTCATACAGTCTAGAAAAACTTTTAAAATTTTTATAAGGGAAAATATGGGTTTAGGATTCTGGATAATTAACTGATGCTTTAATAAGATTTTGGATTTTTGAATGTTAAGTCGTTGGTTTTCAAACTAAAAGGTTTATAAGGCGAGTAAAGATCACTACGAATGAAAACAGTTTTCTCTTAACTATCTCTGAACGAAATTAACTATTTGCGCTTTATTCTTTACTTTCACGGCATTCTCGACCTCTACTGAGAACATGTGGTTTGGTTCTCACCCCCAAATTTTCCACCCTTTCAGTGACACAGGTTTGAAGACGCAATTTGAAGCTGTGAGCAATTAGTAGGTTTTCTTTATGGTTTAAATTGCTCTTATAGAGTCTCCTCGCTGTTATCCTTTGAGATTTTATTTCACAGAGGGGTAGGTTTGGTATATTGTATTTGAGTTTCATTTGGTTTCTTTTGTATAAGAATTATTATTAATAATATTTATGTGATTATTATTACTTGTAAATATTTGAATTATGACTTTAATGAATAAAAACAAAATTTTTTGGCATTTTCTTAAAACTGAAACGCGAAATCGATACAAAGGCTCAGTAATTAAGTAGTTAATATTAAAAAAAGGTCACGTAACGTTCTTTCTAGTAGATATGCCCTGACTTAAGCAAGGTATTTTGTTGGAAGGGATGTTACAATATGGTATCAGAGCAGTCCTTCATGTAGAGCCTTGGGAGTGGACTGACTATGCTTCATTGCATACTCTGAGTGTCTGTCATGCCTTAAGACTTGTCTTGGTGATGAGAGTTTATGTTTTACATGCATGACTGTCTGGTGATTAATGCTATTAGTTTACCATTGCATACCTCATGATATTAAGTTTGGCCAACTTAATACTAATGATTTATGTATATGGAACACTAATGGGTTATCATAGACGAAATAGAAGTGATAGGTAATGCGAATCACAAGATTTTGGGAACGTTAGAAACTAAGTTCTAGAGATTAGTTTCGTTTCGATGTATAATCTTTATTCGTGCTTCTTGTTATTTCTTTCTTTATGAATTGTATTGGAATTTCTGGTTTTTATCTCTTTCTTGCCAACCTTGCATTATCATTCGTGCATGTCCTTGCTTGACTCTATATCTGGTTGTTGCTTGAATCTTTTGAAATATTTACCCTTACCTTACAAACTCTATCTTCCTTGTTCTAAACTCGGATTTATTTCGGTGCAACATATCATTTCTTGTAATTTCCTTCTTGGGTGCTTGTTTCAGATTTTCTTCGAGAACAAAAAATTTTAATTTAAATCTTTTCTTATTTGACTATATCCACAACCCTTGCTTAAATTTTGATGGGATTATTTTTTAATTCAGCCTAGACTTTCTTACATAAACTCTGAAACTTATTTATATAGTTTAATCTTGTTTATTTGTGATATACCACTTATCTTTTATTGATTTATAGAAAATTTTATTCCAGAATTTATTCTTTGAATAGAACCTGATTTTTTTTCCAACTTTATTATAATTCTATGGCTATCCTTACCTAATTATGTACTTAAGTATCCTTCAAGATTTTTAAAGAAAATATTTTACCCTTAATACCAAACAAGCTTTAATTTACAAACCACCCATGATTTGTTTTGATATGAAATTAAATCGGTATAACATATTATTTATAAACTCCACCTATGTTACACTTGTGGTACATAGCCGGTCCCAAGCCCAGATAAAAGAGGAGGGTTGTGTTAGGTCTTCGACAACCAACATAAAAATATAGTCGAACCCCATGACATGAATCAAAGACATTATTGCGCTAAAGCTAGGTCGTTGCCCAGAAGTAACGCGCTGTATGGCTCGAGTACGATGTCAAATGAGCAAAAGCTGCTGCATCGGTGCCCGGATGTAGTGTTAAATGAGCAAGGGTTCTCGCGTTTTTGTGAACGAACGAGGGTAAATAAGCTAGTTCACAAAGTAAAAGGTAAATGTCAGAGCGACAGAAGGTTGAGATTTGGAACATGGAACATAGGCACTCTAACAGGAAAGTCCATGGAGGTGGTGGACACCATGACAAGGAGGAAGATTAACATTATGTGCCTACAAGAAACAAAATAGGTTGGTGCGAAGGCTAGGGAGTTGGATACTTCTGGCTTCAAACTTTGGTATACAGGAAAGGTGAAGAACAGGAATGGGGTTGGAATAATTATGGATAAGCAGTGGAAGAAGGACGTAGTGGATGTCAAGAGGGTGGGAGATCAGATCACCTCTATCAAACTTGTGGTGGAGGGAGGTGCTTTCCATGTGATTAGCGCCTATGCACCGCAAGTGGGTTCGGACGAACAACACAACATAAGGTTTTGGGAGGATCTAGAGAGTTTGGTTCAAGACATACCTTTGGAAGATAAGATTTTCTTAGGAGGAGATTTAAATGGCCATGTTGGTAGAGAAGTGACTGGATATGGGAGTATTCACGGAGGCCATGGTTTCGGGGTAATCAATACCGAGGGTAAAACTATTTTGGACTTTTCCTCAACCTTTGATCTTCTCATCGCAAATACTTATTTTAAAAAGAGAGACAAACATCTTATAACCTATAAGAGTGGCATGACAAGCTCTCAAATCGACTTCTTCCTGTTGAGGAGAGTCGACCGAAAATTTTGCATTAATTGTAGAATTATCCCGGGAGAGAGTTTGACAACACAACATAGGGTGCTCGTCATGGATTTCCGCGTTGAGCAAAAGTTGAGAAAAAGATATTATACGAAGAACCCAAGGAGGAGGTGGTGGCGGATGAAAGGTGAGGAACAAAGAAGCTTCCTAAGATAGGTAGGAGAAGAGGCAAAGTGGGATGGAAATGGAAGTGCGGAAGAGATGTGGAGGGAAATGGCAGAAGTTATTAGAAGAACAGCAAAAGAAAGATTTGGTGAATCTAAAGGAATAGAACCAAGAGACAAGGAGTCCTGGTGGTGGAATGCCAGTGTACAAGAAAAGATAAAGATAAAAAGGGAGTGCTTTAAAGAGTGGTCTTTATGCCGCAACGCAGATAACTGGGAAAAATATAAGGCGGCTAAGAAAGAGACAAAAGTGGCTGTAAGTGAAGCAAGAACAAGAGCATATGAGGGTCTCTACCAGTCTTTGGGCACAAAAGAAGGAGAAAACGGTATATATAGAATTGCAAAGAGCCGTGAAAGAAGAACGAGAGATTTGGATCAGGTTAAGTGCATAAAGGATAAGGATGGAGAGGTGTTGGCTCAAGAGGAGAAGATTAAGGAAAGGTGGAAGAGCTACTTCTATGAGTTATTTAATGAGGGACAGAAGACTCTTTCGATCCTTGGTCGATTATGCACAAGGGAAGAAGATCAAAACTTTGACTACTATCGAAGAATTCGAGACTTCGAGGTAAAAGAGGCTCTAAAGCAGATGAAAAATGGCAGGGCAGTAGGACCTGATAATATCCCGATTGAGGTTTGGAAGGGTCTTGGAGAAAAAGGCATCAACTGGTTAACCAAGCTTTTTAATGAGATTTTAAGGTCAAAGAAGATGCCTGATGAGTGGAGAAAGAGCACCTTGGTACCTATCTACAAGAATAAGGGGGATATACAAAGTTGCAAAAACTATAGAGGGATCAAGCTTATGAGTCATACCATGAAGTTATGGAAAAGGGTGATAGAACGGAGGTTGAGAAAAGAGACATAAGTAACAGAGAAACAATTTGGATTCATGCCAGGCAAATCTACCACTGAAGCGGTATACCTTTTAAGAAGGATGATGGAGAGGTATCGTAGTAATAAAAGGGATCTACATATGGTGTTTATTGATTTGGAAAAAGCGTATGATAGGGTACCAAGGGAGGTCTTATGGAAGGTTTTAGAAAAGAGGAGGGTAAGGATCGCATATATTCGTGCAATTAAAGACATGTATGATGGGGCCACAACTAGTGTGAAGACTCAAGGTGGTGTGACAGAGGAATTTCCTATTGGTATAGGATTACACCAGGGATCATCCTTAAGTCCATACCTTTTCACATTAGTCTTGGAAGTACTCACAGAGCACATCCAAGAGCCTATGCCATGGTGCATGCTTTTTGCCGATGATTGATGTGTGGAAAACGATCCAACACAAAACTCACTGGCAAGTGTACCGGGTCGCATCAAGTAATAATAACTCACGTGAGTAAGGTCGATCCCACAGGGATTGAAGGATTGAGCAATTTTAGTTTAGTGGTTGATTTAGTTAAGTGAACAAGAGTTGATTTGAGTGATTTGTATCCAACAGAAGCTAAATTGCATGAAATATAAAGGGAGAGGGATAATTGACGGGAATTTAAAGTGCAGAAGAATTAAAAGAGCTGAATCTTAAAGTGCAAGTAATATAAATTGCAGAAACTTAAATTGCAAGAAACGTAAATAACTGAAACTTAAAGTGTAAGAAATGTAAATGACTTGAATCATAAAAGGATTTGGGTTTCGGGATTGCAGAAATTAAACAAGAAAAATTAAATGACAATCAGTAAAGAAATAGAAGAAGAATTAAGATGCAGCAGATTTAAACAAGAAAAGGGAAAACTACTTTGAAAACCAAACAGAAAGTAGAATGCAGCTCAATTGCAGTAATTAAAGGGAAATTGAAGATCTCAGGGGTGTAGGAGACTAGAAAACAAGTCTAGATCTCAAATCCTTCCTTGATCTAATGAGAATAATTTCTAAAGAAATAGAAGAGTAAATTGCAGAAGAAGTAAAAGAAAGCACTAAACAGAATTTGGATTCAAATCACAGTTTCTAGAATTATGCAGTAAAAACAAAGAGATCTCAAGGTGAGATTGAAACAGAATTTCTTCAATTCTCCACCCAAGATTCAAACAAAGCTTTTCAGAAAAGAAAACAAGAAAACCCAAAGGAAGAGATCTCAATTCTCCTCCCAATTCTCTAAGATCCAAAATCAAAGTAAAAACTCTCAAAACTACAAGTGAAAATTCTAAAAGAAGAAAAAGGTTCTTTCTAAATCAAACTAGCTTCTATTTATACACTTCCTATTTTTGGATTTTAGAATTCGGAGTGAGCCTTTTAATTTGGTGAAGAATTGAATTTAAATTGAATTTTGGTTCAATTTTTGGCCCATGGGTGTTTGCTCTCAGTAGTGTGCTCTGCTCCTGGTGAGAGCGCAGCATCATGGCTTGTGTCCTTGGCCCTTTGTAGCATGCCAAGCTTGGGCAGCACCAGCGTAGTGCTCTGCTCTCCTTGAGAGCACAGCATTGGTGCTTTAAGGGAGAGGCTCCTGGTTCGAAACCTTGGAGAAGCGTTGTTGGCCCCTTTCTTTTGTGCACAAAGTGGTGCCTCCCTCCTCTTTTCCTTGAGGTGCATGGTTCGAATCCTTGTGAGTGCACTCAAGCTAATTTTGGCTTATTTTCTTGCAAGGGTAGCGCTTCCCTTAAGCCCCTTGCTAATGAGTTCGAACCTTGTGGCTTTCACTAGCAAACTTTTTCTTTGAATTTATTTTTGGAAGGCCCCCGATAATGCTCTTGACAAGAGCGGTGCATCATGCTTCTCCCCTTTCTTTCTTGGTTCATTATTGTGCTCAGCTCTCAAGGAGAGCGTAGCATCCAAGCCTTGCTTCCTTGGTTCATTATTGTGCTCCCTTGGAGAGCACTAAGCTCTTGGAGAGAGCATTGTGGCTTTCCTCCTTCATTGTGCCACGCTTCTTTGTTTCTTTTGCCACACTTTTCTCTTTCTTGGGCCACGCTTTTTAGGCTACGCTTTCTTATTTTCTTTTCTTCATCTACAAGTAATCAAAACAACCAATCAAAGTATCACCAAATTCACAAGGTTTATAAATCATTTAAAAATCAATTAAATTTAGCTTAAACCTCATGATTTAGTATCAATTAAAGGGTGGTTGATTGATTCAAAGAAACCATGCAATACCAGTCCAAATTACTAACTTACAATGCAAGAAAGTGCATAAAACCTAATGAAACAAGTGCAAAATTGCTTGAAAAACTATCATATGATGACTTGTCATCACAACACCAAACTTAAAACTTGCTTGTCCCCAAGCAAGCATTAAACATAAGAGAAGATAGAATGAAATAGAGAAGTATGCATGTCCTTATTTAATAGATAGCTGAATTTGGTTCATGGGGTTTTATGCAGATCAATGGTAGCTCATTTATTACTTACTGCTAAATAAACAATGTTTCCCCAAGGGTTCACTAAGGTTGCTGCTCCAATGCTTTACTTTTTGCTTACTTCCCTTGCTAATTTTTCCTTCTTTATTTTTGCTTAGAGCTTATTGTTCATTGAAGGCTTGGTGGTAAATGTTGCAGCAGCCTTTTGCTTAGTTTTGCTCAGCATTTCTTCACCACAGACACATGGCTCACATTTTCTTCCTAGGATCATTGATGCCCAGCATCTCTTTGGAATACTAAATGTTTTGTAGCTAGGTTGCTCTTTATTGTGGACTTTCAGTTGGCAATCCCAGATCAGTTGATCTAAGTGGCCAAGTTTTGAAATACTCCTTAGAACTTACTTGTCCAAGCATATCCTAGTACAAAAACACCACCGGCATGTGTCCTAGGGTCCAAGCTATTGGTGTCTAGCCTTATTGTTTATTTCTTTGCCACTTTTTGGCTTTTCTTTTTCTTTTTCTTTTTGTTTTGATTCATTCTCAAGGGACTTTCATTAATTGAAAGCATTATAATAGCAAACTAGCTTAGGCTTCAAGGAACATGTCATTATGCAGCATTTATTTTATGAGCTAACAATTTAATCAAACACATACCACTACTAACTTTCATTCTAACTTTTGCAACATTGAACAATTACTTTTCTAATTCAAACATCTCTCTTTTATTCAAACAGCAAAGGGAACAAAACAAAATTCAAGCAAATGAAGGATGACAATTATTATGCAGATCACTTTCAAGCAAAAAAAACATATGCAAAACAAAGAGCAATTGAAGGCATATCATGTTTCAGATATACATCTTCCTTATTTAGTTTGAAATTATGAAAGAACTTCACCACCTTCTAGTTGTCATGTCCCTGGTCGTTGCTTGATTCTCCCTTCTTCTTCTTTCTCTTCCAGAGCTTGGAGTAGTCTTGAACTTCTTCACTAGGGCACCTTCTATCCCAGATAGGATCTATGAGACCTGAGAGCCTAGCTGCCTCCAATCTTTGATACATCATGTCTGTATAATGCTGGGTCTTTGCTTTCTGTCGGTCTCTTAAGTCTTGGCACAGCTCAAATGGTTTAATTTGTGAATTTAGTCCTAGCATACAGTGGGTCAAATAATCCAACTTTGCTTGTGTATTTTCATCATGCTCCATTCGCTGTACTTGTCTAGTCTCTCCAATGGTATGATGAATGTTCTTCCACTGATACAAGTTGTGAGTATATTCCCCATATTTGGCTTGGCTCAGGTACAGTTTATCATATGATTCTCGGAATTCTGTTGATTATTCCTTCTGCCCTTCAAGAATCCTTGCTTGGAACTTTTGTTGTTGAGCCATCATTTGTTGATGCCAGCTTGCTTGTGTTTCCTCCATTCGGTGCTGCCAAGCTTCATTTTGCTATCTATCCTTCAAATATTACTCCCGGTGCTCTAGATATTGCTCTTGTTGCCTTGAATAATGCTCTTATGCTCTCACATTTTGTTGTGATATTTCCTCAAGAGCTCTTTGTAATTGACTCATGTCTGTGGCACCGTGAGCTTGCTCTTCCTCCTCTTCTGATCTTCTTCTCCTTTGGGGTCTTTCTTCTTGATCATCATCCTCAGTAATTCCTTCCATGTTTTTTTTTTTTTTTTGTGATTCCCTTCCCCTTTTTTACTTTCTCTGTGTCCTCATCTTCAAAGATCACTCCAGCTTTGTTGTATAGCCTTAGAATGGTGCTTGGGTGACCAAGCCTAGTTGATTTGTTTGTGCTTTCAGCTATCTCTTGAATACTGTTGGCTATGAGTTGTGCGAGGTTGATTTCTCCTCCATGTAGGATGCTATATGTCAAGAGTGCTCGCTTGATTGTGACCCCTGAGGTGTTTCCAATAGGAAGTATAGATCTCCTTACTATCTCATACCACCCCTTGGCCTCAGGAATGAGATTTATTCTTTTCAAGTGGCTTGGGATTCCTTTTGAATCTCTTTCCCAGTCTGTGTCTTCCAAGCATATCCCCTGTAAGATCTCATCAGGGTCATTCTCTTCCTGCAATCTGGCTTCATAGCTGAGCTCTTCATAAGTTATGGTTCTTAACTTCAGGACTCTTGTAATGGATGCTGGACTGAAATCCACTTCAACTCCTCTAACATAACTTTTGTAAGGGATACTGTCTTCGCTCTCTTTCACATCATTTGCATAAAATTCCCTGATCATGACTGCACTAATCTTGATGAGAGGATCGCATAGAAGATCCCACCTTCTTTCCCTAGTGATTTGCCTCATGATGGGGTATTCCCCGTCCCTCAGCTCGAAACCCCTCTCATAAATGATATGCTTTGTTTTCATGAACCTATGATATTTTCTTTCATGAAACTAAGATCTAAACTTTCTTATATCATAGGATGGGGGTTCGGTTACCATTGGTTCCTTGCCCTGTCTTCTCCTTGAACTTGATGAAGCCATAAATTCAATTAGAAGGAAGAGGCAAGGGTGGATTTGTGGTTGGTTGAGGTATGGTTTTGTGGTGCAAAGAGGACGAAGAAAGAAATGTTGCTATTGAGAGGGAAATGGGACGTTTTTAGGATTGCACAAGGTGGAACAAGGGCTTATGATTGTGAGGAAGACTTGTAGGAACATGTGATGCAAGAAATGTCCCAACCTATTTATAGGCAAGGCATTAAAGCTTTGGACAAAGACCATACTTGAAGAGGGATTCGGTCATGACTTATGAAGGGTGGAGATTGAGTTAAGCAACATAGTAACTTCATGAGATGAACGACTTGCATGTTCTCTTGAGGATTGACAAGGATTCTCTTCCCATTGGTTGCATGAGGTTCGTCCTCCAAGGTGGCTAGCATGCAGATTTTTACTTTCCAAGATAGACACACCTCTCTAGGCACATGTGACCCTTCTCTCTTGGCTTGTCATAGCCATGTCTTCGTCTTGTCTTTACCTCAACCTTCTTTTTCCTAATTAAATCAAAATGGTAAGCTTTAGGACACAACTGTAGCACGGTGATAAAGTGGTGAGTGCTTAGATTATTTATTATGTTTCTTAGTCATAAAAGATCAATTGTGTCCCTTACTTAGTGACCCAAGGTTTGGTGAACACTAAACTTGTCTCTTGCTAAGGGATTAATGTCAAATGCAAGCAATTTATCACAATTGATACCTTCATCATAAGATATAATTCATTTTCTATCATAAATTCCTGAAATGAACAATGTATGATCCATCTATGCATGACTTTGATTCTATAAACAAAAAATGATTCTTCTGAAAATTAGTACATATGCAGACACCAAACTTAATGTTTGGTTATATACTTCATCGAAATGACTAAGCATGTGGTCTAAGAATGCTTGAAAAGCTAATTTTGTGTGCTGTCAAGCACACCAAACTTAGAAGTTTGGCATGTGCTTCAAAATAATGTATGCATCTGTCAAGTATGTCTAATAGAGTTCAAAATCATGCTAAGGTGGTCATAATTTATTGAATTTAAAACGAACAAGAATCTTAAATCATGGGTTGCCTCCCATGGAGCGCTCTTTTATTGTCATTAGCTTGACATTGGACCCCCCTTTTATGGTGGTTGATGACTGTAGTGTCTCAGCTTGTCCCCCCTCACTGTGAGCTTCCTTTTTGTTCCTTGATGCTCAATTTCAGCATGCTCAAGTGAGAGTATTTTGCAAACTGTGTAGTAGTCATTGGCTTGCTGGCTTGTTCCTAACTGTTGATAGATCAACTGTACTTCATCACCCTTGGAGAACCCCTCAGTTGGGATTTTCTTGTTCTTCCACCCCTTTTGAGTCTTTTTCTTGCTTTTCTTTCTTCTTTTTGTTGATCCTTCTTCTTTGACAGTGGACTTTGTTTTGGGATTTTCCTTCTTAGTGGTCAACACTTCAATTTCTTCTTGAGTTCCTTCATCACTCTGCATCGTCTCATTCTCTTTTCTTCTTGTTGTTTTGTCTGTTTCTTACTTCAGAAGGTGATTACGGGTTGTCTTATTGATTCCTTCCTTCCATTGCAAGTCTTCCTTGTCAGTTTTCGTGCAATTCTTCTTTTCATCAATGAGCTGTGTTTCTGGAAATACATTCAGAGTGATGCTTTCATCATGCATTCTGAGGGTCAGCTCTCCTTGCTCCACAACTATAATGGCCCTAGCTGTGGCCAAGAATGGTCTTCCAAGTATGATGGAATCACCTTCATCCTCATCTGAGTCTAAGACCACAAAGTCTGCAGGGAATATGAATTTATCCACCTTAACTAGAAGGTTTTCAATCACACCCCTAGGACAGATCACTGACTTGTCCACTAATTCTAGAGACATTTGTATTGGCTTCACTTCCTCTATGCACAGCTTTCTCACCAGAGATGAGGGCATCAGATTGATACTAGCCCCTAAGTCACACATTGCCTTGTTGATGATCATACTGCCGATGGTACAAGGTAGAAGGAAACTTCCAGGATCTTCAAGTTTGGGTGGAAGCCCTTTTTGAATTAATGCCCTGCATTCTTCACTGAGTAGTATATTTTCGTTCTGATGCCAACTCCTCTTCTTGTTAATAAGCTCTTTCAGAAATTTGGCATTTAGAGGCATCTGCTCTAGTGCCTCAGCCAGTGGAATGTTTATCTCCAATTTCCCGAAAGTCTCAAGGAACTTATGAAAGTATTGATCCTTTGCTTCTTTGTTGAATCTTTGGGGATATGGCAGTGGAGGTGTAAAGCTCTTTTCTGCTTGCTGCTGTCCTTGGGTTTGTTCCTCCTTTTCTCCCCTTGAATTGTGTGGCTAGCTGTCCTTCTCTTTGAGCTTTTCTGGGACATTTTTGCTTGTTGTCATGTCCTTGTTGCTAGCTTCCACTTTCTCTGTTGGCTCTTTGTTGCTGTCCATAGCTTTCTTGGTTGCTTCTTTGTTGTCCACCAATATCTTTCCACTCCTTAGCTGTATAGCTTTGCACTTTCTTTTGGATTAGGAATGGTGTCGCTTGGTAATAAACTTGATGGCCTTTCAATAGCAATTTGCTTAGAAAGCTGTCCAATCTGTCTCTCCATATTCTTCATGGAAGCTTTCTGGTTCTTTGTTGTCATCTCTTGGTGTTTCATCATTTTCTCCATTAAGAGCTCCAAATTGGTGATCCTCTGAGAGTCTTGTGAGATTGGTTGGTTGTGAGATGTTGAGGGTTGATGATAAGTATTTTGATTGGTGGCTTGGTTATTAGACAGATGATGGTTAGAATTGGGGTAAGTGTTTTGTGGTTTTCTGTATGTATTTTGGTTATTATTCTACTGGTTGTTGTGGTTTGTGTTTTTCCAACTATTTTAGTTTGAATTCCTTTGCCATGACTGTTGAGTCTGAGTGTGATTGTCTTCCCATCTGAGGTTGGGGTGGTTCTTCCAGGAGGGGTTGTAAATGTCACCATAAACCTCATTTGGCCCAGAATTTTGGTTGTACGTGTAATTCACTTGTTCCTGCTATTGGTCTTCACAAGCTTCTTCACCTTGCCCCCATGTGGTTGATGGTTGGCTTGTGTTGACTGCTACAACTTGGAAGCTATCAATCCTCTTGGCCATTTGCTCAAATTGTTGCTGAATCTGCTGCTGCATCATTTTGTTTTGAGCTAGGATTGAGTCCACTCCTTCCAACTCCATTACTCCTTTTCTTTGTGATGGTTGGCGTTGCCTTTGGTGAGCGAAGAAATACTGGTTGTTAGCCACCATATCAATGAGATTTTGGGCCTCCTCTGCAGTCTTCATCAATCGTAAAGAGCCCCCTGCTGAGTGATCCAAAGCTTCCTGAGATTTCAATGTTAAGCCTTCATAAAAATTCTGCAATATGTCCTATTCATTGAACATTTCAGGAGGGCACTTCCTGATTAGAGCCTTGTATCTCTCCCATGCCTCATAGATGGGTTCAGTATCCATCTGTGTGAATGTTTGTACTTCAGTCTTCAACCTGATAATCCTTTGAGGCGGGTAAAATTTGGCAAGGAACTTGCTCACTAGATCTTCCCAATTGTTGATGCTGTCTCTTGGGAAGGATTCCAACCATTGAGTAGCTTTGTCTCTGAGGGAAAATGGAAATAACAGTAGCTTGTAGCTGTTAGGATGCACACCATTGGTTTTGACAGTATCACAAATCCTTAGGAAAGTAGACAAGTGTTGGTTCGGATCTTCAAGTGGTACTCCTCCATAGGAGTAGTTATTTTGAACCAAGGTGATGAGTTATGGCTTCAATTCAAAATTATTTGCATTAACATTTGGGGTAAGAATGCTACTCCCACAATGTCTAGGATTTGCAAATGTATAGAAAGCCAAAACTCTTCTCTGAGGTGAATTGTTGTTGTTGTTGGCTGCTCCTGCTGGTGGATTTGTTGGGTTTGTTAAGTGTTCCTCCATGTCTTGGAATTCTTCTTCTGAATCCTTTTCTCCAACAATGCCTTTCCCTCTTTCTACTCTTCTCAACCTCCGAAGGGTTCTTTCGTCTTATTCACAAAAGGTGAGTATAGCTCCCCTTGTCCCTGACATACAAACCAATCATAAAAATCTCACAAAACCAGAGAACCAGGAAATCTTCACTTTATTGCTAAAGTGATGTTTTAGTTAGCTTAAGCGAAAATTCAAACAAGTAGTGTGTTAGTCAAAAATTAAAGAAACAGAAAAGAAAAAGTGCTTGATCTAGACCTCCACTTCACTTAATCATTGTCAATCTAATCAATCCCCGGCAACGGCGCCAAAAACTTGATGTATGGAAAATGATCCAACACAAAACTCACCGGCAAGTGTACCGGGTCGCATCAAGTAATAATAACTCACGTGAGTGAGGTCGATCCCACAGGGATTGAAGGATTGAGAAATTTTAGTTTAGTGGTTGATTTAGTCAAGCGAACAAGAGTTGATTTGAGTGATTTGTATCCAACAGAAGCTAAATTACATGAAATATAAAGGGAGAGGGATAATTGACAGTAATTTAAAGTGCAGAAGAATTAAAAGAGTTGAATCTTAAAGTGCAAGAAATATAAATTGCAGAAACTTAAATTGCAAGAAACGTAAATAACTGAAACTTAAAGTGCAAGAAATGTAAATGGCTTGAATCATAAAAGGATTTGGGTTTCGGGATTGCAGAAATTAAACAAGAAAAAGTAAATGACAATCAGTAAAGAAATAGAAGAAGAATTAAGATGCAGCAGATTTAAACAAGAAAAGGGAAAAGTACTTTGAAAACCAAACAGAAAGTAGAATGCAGCTCAATTGCAGTAATTAAAGGGAAATTGAAGATCTCAGGGGTGTAGGAGACTAGAAAACAAGTCTAGATCTCAAATCCTTCCTTGATCTAATGAGAACAATTTCTAAAGAAATAGAAGATTAAATTGCAGAAGAAGTAAAAGAAAGCACTAAACAGAATTTGGATTCAAATCACAGTTTCTAGAATTATGCAGTAAAAACAAAGAGATCTCAAGGTGAGATTGAAACAGAATTTCTTCAATTCTCCACCCAAGATTCAAACAAAGCTTTGCAGAAAAGAATACAAGAAAACCTAGAGGAAGAGATCTCAATTCTCTTCCCAATTCTATAAGATCCAAAATCAAAGTAAAAACTCTCAAAACTACAAGTGAAAATTCTAAAAGAAGAAAAAGGTTCTTTCTAAATCAAACTAGCTTTTATTTATACAATTCCTATTTTTGAATTTTAGAATTTGGAGTGGGCCTTTTAATTTGGTGAAGAATTTAATTTAAATTGAATTTTGGTTCAATTTTTGGCCCATGGGTGTTTGCTCCCAGTAGTCTGCTCTGCTCCTGGTGAGAGCGCAGCATCATGGCTTGTGTCCTTGGCCCTTTGTAGCATGCCAAGCTTGGGCAGCACCAGCGTAGTGCTCTGCTCTCCTTGAGAGCGCAGCATTGGTGCTTTAAGGGAGAGGCTCCTGGTTTGAAACCTTGGAGAAGCGTTGCTGGCCCCTTTCTCTTGTGCACAAAGTGGCGCCTCCCTCCTCTTTTCCTTGAGGTGCATGGTTCGAATCCTTGTGAGTGCACTCAAGCCAATTTTGGCTTATTTTCTTGTAAGGGTAGCGCTTCCCTTAAGCCCCTTGCTCATGAGTTCGAACCTTGTGGCTTTCACTAGCAAACTTTTTCTTTGAATTTATTTTTGGAAGGCCCCCGATAATGCTCTTGACAAGAGCAGAGCATCATGCTTCTCCCCTTTCTTTCTTGGTTCATTATTGTGCTCAGCTCTCAAGGAGAGCATAGCATCCAAGCCTTGCTTCCTTGGTTCATTATTGTGCTCCCTTGGAGAGCACTAAGCTCTTGGAGAGAGCATTGTGGCTTTCCTCCTTCATTGTGCCACGCTTCTTTGTTTCTTTTGCCACACTTTTCTCTTCCTTGGGCCACGCTTCTTAGGCTACACTTTCTTATTTTCTTCTTTTCTTTATCTATAAGTAATCAAAACAACCAATCAAAGTATCACCAAATTCACAAGGTTTATAAATAATTTAAAAATCAATTAAATTTAGCTTAAACCTCATGATTTAGTATCAATTAAAGGGTGATTGATTGATTCAAAGAAACCATGCAATACCACTCTAAATTACTAACTTACAATACAAGAAATTGCATAAAACCTAATGAAACAAGTGCAAAATTGCTTGAAAAACTATCATATGATGACTTGTCATCAATGATATCGTCCTTATGGGAGAGTCAAGGGAAGACCTAAATAAGAAGTTGGAGTTATGGAGAGAAGCTTTAGAAGTGTATGGTCTGCGCATAAGCCGTAGCAAGTCGGAATATATGGAATGTAAGTTCAGTCCGAGAAGGGAAAACCCTAATATAGAGGTGAAGATTGGAGAAAACACCCTACAAAAAGTTAAAAGTTTTAGGTATCTTGGGTGCATCATACAGGATAATAGAGAGATTGAACAGGATGTAAATCATATGATCCAAGCAGGGTGGTCAAAATGGCGGAGTGCATCTGGTTTTATATGCGACAAAAAAGTGCCTTTAAAACTTAAAGGTAAATTCTATCGCACCGCTATAAGACCGGCTATGATTTATGGTACGGAGTGTTGGGCGGCTAAAGGGGAGTACGAACATAAGCTGAGTGTGGCAGAGATGAAGATGTTGAGATGGATGAGTAATCATACACGATTGGATAAAATAAGGAATGAAGATATAATGGAGAGAGTTGGAGTAGCATCTATTGTGGAAAAGATGGTTGAATCACGTCTTAGGTGGTTTGGACATGTGAGAAGAAGACCGATAGAACATCCAGTCAGGCGGGTGGATAAGATGGAAGATGGACAAGGGGCGAAAGGCAGAGGAAGACCTAAGAAGACCATCCATGAGGTGGTCAAACGAGATCTACATGTAAATGGTCTCTCTGTAGACATGACACATGACAGAGCACAATGGCGTCGTTTGATTCATGTAGCCGACCCCACTTAGTAGGACAAGGCTTTGTTGTTGTTGTTGTTATAACATATTATTTATACTTAGTTTAGTACTTTTGGAAAATGTTGGATTTATATATTTTCTTTTGAAAAAGATAAACTGATTTCCTCTATTTTAAATTGAAGTTGTTCTAAATTGTTGCATTATTTTTCCTAATAATGTTCATATTGAAACTGTTCGATTTAAAATTTCTTCCTAGGCTTTGAACTAACTCCCTTTATGCTCCATTTCATTGCTTATATATATCCATGATTATTGATGATCTCACGTATTCCTTCAAATCCTTGCGAAATACCATCTTGTTCAATTGTGAATTTGAGTATTCCTCCAATTTCTCGCATAAATCTTTCGTGCCGTTTGTCTTTATCTTCTCATATTTCGTATTCCTTATATGCGTTAGTTCTTAGGGACGCAATTTGTACGTGCGGAAAGTAAATCTGGTCAGTATACGAAGTTATAAGGAGTTGTGGAGTTTTGAGGCGACAAGAGGAAGTGGTCATGCTTTGTTAAAAGTTCTGAACGAATATTGTGCCTATTTGATTTTGGATTTTAAAATTTATCTTGTGTTAAGTTATTTTTTCAACTCTTGCATTACCTAGTATATTTTCTTCTATGTTTATGTGATATGATTTTCTTGGTATCTTTAAAATATTCAAAAGAGGATGTGAATATAAATCTTTTCTTCATCTTATATCAATTTTCGAGGACGAAAATTTTTGTAAGTTAGATAGAATGTAACATCCCGCGTTTGGAAACCTAAATATAAATAAATTGTGATTTTATCTTATTAAGTTTAAACTTTATAATTTTAGAAATTATTTTATTAGAAATAATTAAGTAGATTCGGTGATAATTTCGTTATAAACCAATTAAGATTATTAAGTAATTTTATATAATGGAATATTTTGTATAATTTTAGTAATTGAAAAAAATAAGAAAGAATTGTATAATTTAATTTAAGTAACTTTTATTCTTAAAAGGTTACGATTTATTTTATTAATTTGATATCTTATTTTATAAATTAATCAATTAAGAATAATTAAATTAGTTTTATTAATATTTGGAGTTAAGTTAATTAATATTTTTGTGTAAATTTTTATAATTGGTTATTTTATATAATTTCAAATTAGAATTCAGTAATGGAAGTGTTATATAATTAAATTTAAGAAATTTCTATTATTAATAAATTATGGTTTATTTTATTAGTTTAAGCACTTAGAGATTAATTTATTAGGAATGATTAAATGGATTTTTGTAAATACTCTAAGTTTAAGTCAATTAATATTTATGTACAACTTTTATTTTAATTAGTTATTTTATGTAAATTAAAATTAAAGTCTCGATGATAGAAAAATAATGAAAGGTTATGATTTAATTTAGATAATTAATATTTCGAGTTTAACTGTATTTTATAAAATGTGATTCGTATGCTTACTTTATAATTTAAATTAGAAATAATTATATGAACTCGTTAATAGATTGATAGAATAAAATCTTATGCATTTTAGAAGTAATCTTTATAGCATTATATTTGAATTCTAAATGGTTATTCTATCACAAATATTTTGTAAAATTGTTATATCATTCGTATATATTTTACGCTAGTCCTAAAAATTCCTAATATTAACCCTAATACCACAAATTTCCTAATTGATACCCTAATTTCACAAAACGAACACTATATACGTTCAGAGAAAAGGAAAGAAACGAGAAGCAGAGGGGAAAATGGGAAGAAGAAGAGAAGAGGAGGGGAAGGGAGTCGCTGCACCTCGCCTGCCTATCGCCGCCGTTAGTTCAGCTGCCGTCGAGCTCGCAGCAACCGTCGCCATGGAGACAGCCACCATCATCTCCGAAGCTGCGTCATCGATTAGGTTGGGGAGAGAGAAAACCGTGAACAACCAGAGGAGGAGAAGAATGCTTGGTGGTGGGTGTTCTCTTAGCCATCGCCGTCGAAGGATGCTCCACTGCTGCCGCCGAAATCACGAGCCGAGGTAGAGGACGAGGCTATCTTCCCTGTTGTTGTAGTCACCGTGATGCTGCTGCTATGGCTTCATTTCTTTATTTTCTTTAATTACTAATTAAGTTGCAGCAGCTGTGGACTGTTACGATTGATTCTCTGAAAGAATCGTTGCTGCTGTGAACTGTTTCAGCTACTGTCCTGGAAGAACACCTACAAATGTTTCTGTATTGATTTAGCCACTGTTACTGCGATTATTGTTAACGTCGCTGCTGTGGAAGGTCATCTGCGTCACTGTTGCTGTTGCTGCCACGAATTAGGAATAAAAGGGACTGTTGCGTTAAATTTTGCGATTGCGACATCGAGGTAGGGGGTTTAATTAAACAGTTTTAATGTAAGAATGCCCACAAAGTTTATTGACTAAATTGCAAATAGTTTAATTGTTTTGAGTGATTAATTGATGATATGGATGCTAAATTGTGCCTATGAAGTGTGACTGGAATTATTGATTAGTGATATTGATTGATTATGTGGATTGTGAACTGTTTGATGGATTGCTGAATCCTGATGGATTATGTTGGATTTGTTGCTGTTGAGCTGGTTATATGATTATTGTATTGGTGATGAATTTATTTGATGATTGATTGGAATTGGGTTTAGAGAATGTTTAAAGGATTGAATTTGAGATGTTGAATTGCTTGCTGAAAAATTTGAGTTTTAAAAGTAAATGGCAACTTTGAAAGTGAACCAGCAACTTAATAGAGATTGGAAAATTATGAGATTAAAAGCTAATCGAACTACAACAAGTATAGTTATTAATATTCAATTTTTAAGATTTCGTATCAACTAGAGAATTAGTTATGATTTTTCAAAGTTGAACTCTAAAATATGATTTTCTGCATAATTTTAAACGAAGTCAGAAACTTTGAAAAGCTATAACTAATTATGTAATAATTGGAATTGCATGAGACCAAGTCTGGCTTAAACTTAGGAATATAAAGAACTAAACTGAAAAATTTGAGATCTTTTTATTAATTATACAATTTATGGCAAATTTTTAAAGTTAGGTTGTTAAATCTGTCCTGCAGCAGAAAAGGTCAAACAGGGCAGCAACTTGTGTGTCTTGCTGTGACTTCTACGAGCTGAGTTTTGGAGCAAAACCAATTTTTTTATAAAATTTGATTAACTTGGTTTATTTTTCTAAAGCTTCAGAATTTTAGGAGTTAAGGATTGGGAGTTGTGAATTTTTGAATATTGGTGGTCAAAGCTGAAAAGAACAGATTTCAGCAAGCTATGCATCAACTTCCAATGCTTGTAACTCTTAGAATTGAATAGTAATTGGATTGCAACCAAGACATACTTGTTTCTGGATGAGCTAGGAGTTCCCAAATCAAAATTTAGCTAGAGAAATCAGAAAATTATGATCTTTGATTTGTTAGAAAGCTTATTTCAAGATGAACGCCTGGACATAAATTTTGCGTAATTCCTAGTTTAATTGCTATATTAAAAACTGAAAAGAAAATAGAGTGTTGAGGATGTTGATGTGTGGAAAACGATCCAACACGAAACTCACCGGCAAGTGTACCGGGTCGCATCAAGTAATAATAACTCACATGAGTGAGGTCGATCCCACAGGGATTGAAGGATTGAGCAATTTTAGTTTAGTGGTTGATTTAGTCAAGTGATTCAAGTATTGGTTGAGTTGTTTGTACTTGGCAGAAACTAAATTGCTTGAAATGTAAAGGGAGAGGGAAGATTTGCAGTAAATTAAAGAGCGGGAAAGTAAAAGTGCTAAATCTTAAAGAACAAGTAAGGTAAATTGCAGAAACTTAGATTGCAAGAAATGTAAATAACTGAAGCTTAAAGTGCAAGAAATGTAAATTGCTTGAATCATAAAAGGAATTGGGAATTGGAATTGCAGAATTTAAACAAGCAAAGGTAAATTGCAATAAACAGAAGAGTAGAGGATTAATTGAATTGAACTAAATCTCAACAGAAAAGTGAAAATGCTTGAAGAGTAAACAGAAAATGACTTGTGCTTAATTTGCAGCAATGTAAAAGAAGGTTGAAGATCTCAGGAGTGGAAGAGACTAGAAAACAAGTCTAGATCTCAAATCCTTCCCTGATCCAACAAGAACAATTGCAAAAGAAATAAAGGAAAGTAAGTTGCAAAGAGAGTAGAAGATGAAGCAGTAAAGTAAACAGAAATTGAAATTCAATTATGCAGAGAAAGTAAACAAGAGATCTCAAGGTGAAATTGAAACAGAAGTTCTTCAATTCTTCACCCAAGATCCAAAGCAAGAAAAGTAAAGAGTGCTCAAGCAAGAACAAGGAAGAAGAGAGATCAATTTCCCTTCCTAATTCTCTAAGATCTAAAATCAAAAGTAAAAGCTCAAAATGAAAATGAAAGTTCAAAGAAAAATTCAAAGTAAAGTCTAGAGGTAAAAAAAAGATCCTAATTACATCAAACTAACTCCTATTTATACACTTTCTATTCTTGGATTTTGGAATTTGGATGGGCTTTTAATTTGGTGAATAAATGAATTAAGTTGGATTTTTCATTGAATTTTAAGCCCATGGAGAATTTGCTTCCAGGAGGATGCTCAGCTCAAGTGGGGAGCTGAGCATTGAAGCTTTGTGTGGGAATCCTTTGTAGCGTGCAATGTTGGGGAAGGCATCAGGGGAATGCTCAGCTCACAAGGTGAGCTGAGCATTGGGGCCTTGTGCGCATGTCTTGCTTCCTGGCCGTGTCACATGTTGCGCCTTGCCTTCCCTGGACCGTGTCAAGCATTTGTGTGATGCACCATGAGTAGCGCTCTCCTCCCTCCCTAGGGTCATGGGTTCAAACCTTGGAGCAAGCATTTGGCAAACAATTTCCTTGAATTTCTTGTGATGAATGCCTGATAATGCTCCCTTGGTGAGCTGAGCATTGTTTTTCCTTTCCTTGTTTCTTGGCTTCAAATTGTGCTCAGCTCACAAGGTGAGCAGAGCATTGAAACATTGCTTCCTTAGATTTTGTTGTGCTCCTTTGGAGAGCACTGAGCTCTTGGGGAGAGCATTGTGGTTTTCCTTCATTGTTGCGCCACACTTCTTCTTTCCTTTGCCACACTTTTTTTCCTTGGGCCACGTTTCTTAAGACACGCTTTCTTCTTTTCTTCTTTTCTTCACCTACAATTAATCAAAACAACCAATCAAAGTATCACCAAATTCACAAGGTTTATAAATCTTTAAAAATTAATTAAATTTAGCTTAAACCTCATGATTTAGCATCAATTAAATGGTGGTTGTTTGATTCAAAGAAACCATGCATTTCCATTCCAAATTACTTACTTAGAATGCAAGAAAGTGCATAAAACCAAATAAAAACAAAGAAAAAGACTAGTAAAACTAGGTTAAGATGACTTGTCATCACAACACCAAACTTAAAACTTGCTTGTCCCCAAGCAAGCACTAAACATAAGAGAAGATAAAATGAAATAGAGAAGTATGCTTGTCCTTATTAGGCAGATAGTTGAATTTGGTTTATGGGGTTTTATGCAGATCAAAAGTATCTCATTTATTACTTGCTGTCAAAACAAACAATGTTTCCTTAAGAGTTCACCAAGGTTGCTGCTACTATGCCTTACTTTCTGCTTATTTCCCTTGTTGGCTTTTTCTTCTTTCTTTTGCATTAAAGAGCTTATTTCTTATTGAAGGCTTGGTGTCAAATGTTGCAGTGGCCTTTGGCTTAATTTCACTCAACATTTCTTCACCACAGACACATGGCTCACCTTTTCTTCCTAGGATCATTGATGCCCAGCATCTCTTTGGATTACTAAATGTTTTGTAGCTAGGTTGCTCTTTATTGTGGACTTTTAGTTGACAATCCCAAATCAGTTGATCTAAGTGGCCAAGTTTTGAAATACTCCTTAGAACTTACTTGTCCAAGCATATCCTAGTACAAAAACACCACAGGCATGTGTCCTAGGGTCCAAGCTATTGGTGTCTAGCCTTATTATTTGTTTCTTTGCCACTTTCTTTGGCTTTTTCTATTTCTTTTTCTTTCTGTTTTGGTTTATTTTCAAGGGATTTTCATTAGTTGAAGGATCATAGCAGCAAACTAGCTTAAGCTTCAAGTAACATGTCATTTTGCAGCAATTATTTTGTGAGCTAACAATTGAATCAAACACATACCACCACTAACTCTCATTCTAACTTTCGCAACATTGAATAACTACTTTTCTAAATCAAACATATTTCTTTTATTCAAACAGCAATGGAACAAAACAAAATACTCAAGCTAATGAAGGATGACAATTATTATGCAGATATTCTTTCAAGCAAAAATTATGCAGATAGCTTTCTTCAGCATGTACTTCCACTTGCAACTAAATGATCATTCCAGCCAGACATAAAGGAATCTCTGAATTAAATCATTACATAACAACAAGGATTAAGTATAAATATAACCTGTTGGGTTGCAGCTTTTCATTCTTCCTTCTGTTTGCTCCTTCTAAGTCATAATGCAAGTGTTCTTTAATTTGTTGGCTATTTTCCTGCATAATCCTCAAAAGTGGCTTATTTCTCAAGCCCTTAAGGTATCTGGTTAATATGCAAAGCTTATTTGTGGGCTTTTGAACTTACTTTGGTGTGTGAACACCAAACTTAGTTCCTTGCCAAGGTCTCTCATGCAGAAAATTAATTATCTGTGAAATCCTTTTTCCATGCTAAAGGTACTAAAACTAAAACTATGAAACAGTAAATAGTTAACTAGTTTATCTAAATGCTTGAAGCTAGCATTATGCAGAAAGTGAGAATGCGTTTTATGATGAGACTTTGGTGGAACACCAAACTTAGAATCCTTCACTCTCCCTTAGATTGTTTTGGTGTGCAACACCAAACTTAGCTTCTTGCAATGTAGACAAAACTAATTGACCTTTTTATTGAAATAGCCATGAAAATAAAACTACCTCAGGTTGGGTTACCTCCCAACAAGCGCTTCTTTATTGTCACTAGCTTGACATCTTATCCTTTGATCATGGGGGTTGAAAATCATAGTGCCTCAGCTTTTCTCCTCTTACTGTGAACTTCCTTCCGGTCTCCTCTTTGATGATCTCTAGGTGTTCAAGTGAAAGGACCCGGTTCACAGTGTAGTATTCAGATGATTGTGGGGACACCTTCATTGGTTGGGTGTTTAACACTACTTTATCCCCTGGTGAAAAGCCTTCAGTAGGGATCTTCTTGTTTCTCCACCCTCTTAGCCTCTTCTTCTTTTCTTTCTCAAAAGATACTCCCTGCCTTGGTGGTTCCTTATCTGAGATGTTGAATTTCTCATCTGGAGGTTTTGGATCTAGTTTCTCCTTGATTTCTTTGGTTTGTTGCACTATCTCTACTGCTTTCAAGCATGGATTTAGAAGTTTTGGAGCTAACTCATTGGCTACCTCCTTCAAACTTTGATCTCTGGCCTTATCCTTCATAGAATCTTTTTCTTGAATGGGCTCATGCAAGGTTTTAAAAACATGGAATGCTAGGTGCTCATCATGCACTCTTAGCAACAATTTCTCCTTTTCAGCATCTATCAATGCTCTGCCCGTAGCTAGGAAAGGTCTCCCCAGAATGATGGGAGTGTTAGGGTCCTCCTCCATATCCAGGATGACAAAATCAGCTGGGAGAAGAAATTTTCCCACTTTTACCAGCACATTCTCTACAACTCCAAGTGCTTGCTGAATGGATTTATCAGCCATTTGAAGAAGTATTCGTGTGGATTTCAGCTCGACAATTTGGAGTTTCCTCATTAGAGACAAAGGCATCAAATTTATGCTTGCACCAAGATCACTGAATGACTTCTCAATTGTTATGTTTCCTATGGTGCAAGGTATATAAAAACTCCCAGGATCATCTTTCTTCTCTGGTAACTCTCTTTGGAGAATAGCACTACATTCCATTGTCATCTCAACAATTTATCCTTCTTTTAGGGACTTTTTCTTTGTCAGCACTTCCTTCATAAATTTGGCATACACTGGCATCTGTTCAAGTGCTTCTAAGAAAGGAATATTGATGCTGAGTGTCTTGAATATGTCCAGGAACTTTGAGTATTGCTTATCCTCATTCTCTTTTTTGAACCTCTGAGGGTATGGAAGTTTGGGGATATATGACTTCACCCCTTCCTTCTTCTCTTGTAGCTGTGGCTTAAGGATGTTCTTGTCTCTCTTTGAGCTTTTTGCATTCTTGGTCTTTCTATCCTTTTCTCTTCTCTCTTCTGTCTCTTCTTGTGGAACTTCTCTGTTGTGTTCTTCCTGATTGATGACTTCTTTCCCTCCAGTCTTCTCACTTCCCACTATGATTGCCTTGCACTCCTCCCACTTTGTAGCTTTTTCTTTGTCCCTTGGGTGGTCTTGAGTGGCACTAGGGGATGCATTTGATTGCTTCTCACCCATCTCTGCAATTTGTTTAGCCATTTGTTCCATATGCCTCTCAAGATTTCTGATTGAAGCTTCTTGGTTTTTAATTGAAGCTTCTTAGTTTTTACTTGTTATGGCTTGATCCTTCCGTGCTGCTTCCTGATCTTGTCTTGCTATCTCTTGATTTTTCATGAGTTTCTCCATCATTATCTCTAGACTAGAAATTCTTTGGGAGTCTGGATTTGGTTGTGGTTGTGTAAAATGAGATGGTTGTTGCTGAAAGTTGTTTGAACTATTTGTGGGATTATTTTGTGGGTGGAATGTGGATGTGTAAGGTGGATGATGGTTATTTTGGGGTTTTCTATATGGATTGTGGGTTATGTTTTGCTGGTTGTTGTTCTGGTTGTTTCTTGAGTTGTTTTGGTTTGAATTCCTTTGCCATGGTTGTTGGTTTTGAGTGTGGTTATCTCCCCATTTGAGATTTGGATGGTTCTTCCAGGATGGATTGTAGGTGTCACCATAAACCTCATTTTGGCTTGAACCTTGGTTGTGCACATATTGAGGTTGTTCCTGCTGCTGATCTTCTTGGTTTTCTTTATTTTGCCCCCGTGTGGTTGATGGTTGCCTTGTATTCACTGCTGCAATTTGCAAGCTATCAATCTTTTTAGCCATCTGCTCAAATTATTGCTGGATTTGCTGCTGCATTATCTTGTTTTGAGCTAGGATGGTGTCTACTCCTTCCAACTCTAGCACTCCTTTCCTTTGTGATGGCTGGCGTTGTCTTTGATGATCAAAGAAATATTGATTGTTTGCCACCATATCAATGAGGTTTTGGGCCTCTTCAGCTGTCTTCATGAGTTGTATTGAGCCTCCTGCTGAATAGTCAAGTGCCTCTTGAGCTTTCATTGTCAGTCCTTCATAGAAATTTTGGAGTTTATCCCATTCATTAAACATCTCAGGAGGGCACTTCCTTATTAGAGTCTTGTATCTCTCCCATGCCTCATAGAGAGGTTCAGCATCCATCTGTGTGAATATTTGTACTTCGGTCTTCAATCTAATAATCCTCTGAGGCAGGTAAAATTTAGCAAGGAATTTGCTCACTAGATCTTCCCAATTGTTGATGCTATCTCTTAGAAATGACTCCAACCATTGAGTGGCTTTGTCTTTAAGGAAAAATGGAAATAGCAGCAATTTGTAACTGTCAGGATGCACACCATTGGTCTTCACTGTGTTACATATCCTTAGGAAGGTGGATAGGTGCTGGTTTGGATCTTCCAAGGGGCCTCCTCCATAGGAACAGTTGTTCTGCACCAAGGTGATGAGTTGGGGCTTCAATTCAAAGTTATTTGCATCGACATTTGGGGTCAGGATGCTACTCCCACAATGCCTTGGATTAGCAAATGTATATGAAGCCAATACTCTCCTTTGGGGTTAACCATTGTCGTTGGCCACTCCCACTTGTGAATTTGTTGGATTTTCCTCCATTTCTTGGTTTTCTTCTCAACCTCCAAAGTGTTTCAGGATCAAAAGGTGTGGATTCATTGCTTTTTCCTCCTGACATAAACACAGAACCAGAAACCAGAATTATACACTCTATTGTTAGAGTGAAGTTAGTGTTAGCTTAAGCAAAAATTCAAACAGTTAGTGTGCTTAGAAAAAAAGAAAAAGAAAATGCTTAATCTAGACCACCAACTTACTTAATCATTGTCAACCTAATCAATCCCCGGCAACGGTGCCAAAAACTTGATGTGTGGAAAACGATCCAACACAAAACTCACCAGCAAGTGTATCGGGTCGCATCAAGTAATAATAACTCACATGAGTGAGGTCGATCCCACAGGGATTAAAGGATTGAGCAATTTTAGTTTAGTGGTTGATTTAGTCAAGCGATTCAAGTATTGGTTAAGTTGTTTGTACTTGGCAGAAACTAAATTGCTTGAAATGTAAAGGGAGAGGGAAGATTTGCAGTAAATTAAAGAGCGGGAAAGTAAAAGTGCTAAATCTTAAAGAACAAGTAAGGTAAATTGCAGAAACTTAGATTGCAAGAAATGTAAATAACTGAAGCTTAAAGTGCAAAAAATGTAAATTGCTTGAATCATAAAAGGAATTGGGAATTGGGATTGCAGAATTTAAACAAGCAAAGGTAAATTACAATAAACAGAAGAGTAGAGGATTAATTGAATTGAACTAGATCTCAACAAAAAAGTGAAAATGCTTGAAGAGTAAACAGAAAATGACTTGTGCTTAATTTGCAGCAATGTAAAAGAAGGTTGAAGATCTCAGGAGTGGAAGAGACTAGAAAACAAGTCTAGATCTCAAATCCTTCCCTGATCCAACAAGAACAATTGCAAAAGAAATAAAGGAAAGTAAGTTGCAAAGAGAGTAGAAGATGAAGCAGTAAAGTAAACAGAAATTGAAATTCAATTATGCAGAGAAAGTAAACAAGAGATCTCAAGGTGAAATTGAAACAGAAGTTCTTCAATTCTTCACCCAAGATCCAAAGCAAGAAAAGTAAAGAGTGCTCAAGCAAGAACAAGGAAGAAGAGAGATCAATTTCCCTTCCTAATTCTCTAAGATCTAAAATCAAAAGTAAAAGCTCAAAATGAAAATGAAAGTTCAAAGAAAAATTCAAAGTAAAGTCTAGAGGTAAAAAAAAGATCCTAATTACATCAAACTAACTCCTATTTATACACTTTCTATTCTTGGATTTTGGAATTTGGATGGGCTTTTAATTTGGTGAAGAAATGAATTAAGTTGGATTTTTCATTGAATTTTCAGCCCATGGAGAATTTGCTTCCAGGAGGATGCTCAGCTCAAGTGGGGAGCTGAGCATTGAAGCTTTGTGTGGGAATCCTTTGTAGCGTGCAATGTTGGGGAAGGCATCAGGGGAATGCTCAGCTCACAAGGTGAGCTGAGCATTGGGGCCTTGTGCGCATGTCTTGCTTCCTGGCCGTGTCACATGTTGCGCCTTGCCTTCCCTGGACCGTGTCAAGCATTTGTGTGATGCACCATGAGTAGCGTTCTCCTCCCTCCCTAGGGTCATGGGTTCAAACCTTGGAGCAAGCATTTGGCAAACAATTTCCTTGAATTTCTTGTGATGAATGCCCGATAATGCTCCCTTGGTGAGCTGAGCATTGTTTTTCCTTTCCTTGTTTCTTGGCTTCAAATTGTGCTCAGCTCACAAGGTGAGCAGAGCATTGAAACATTGCTTCCTTGGATTTTTGTTGTGCTCCTTTGGAGAGCACTGAGCTCTTGGGGAGAGCATTGTGGTTTTCCTTCATTGTTGCGCCACACTTCTTCTTTCCTTTGCCACACTTTTTTTCCTTGGGCCACGTTTCTTAAGCCACGCTTTCTTCTTTTCTTCTTTTCTTCACCTACAATTAATCAAAACAACTAATCAAAGTATCCCCAAATTCACAAGGTTTATAAATCTTTAAAAATCAATTAAATTTAGCTTAAACCTCATGATTTAGCATCAATTAAATGGTGGTTGTTTGATTCAAAGAAACCATGCATTTTCATTCCAAATTACTTACTTAGAATGCAAGAAAGTGCATAAAACCAAATAAAAACAAAGAAAAAGACTAGTAAAACTAGGTTAAGATGACTTGTCATCAGATGTCCTAGTGACAGTTATGAGTTTATAAAATTAAATATGAACCTTAGCGTTACATGGCTGATTCAAAGTTGAAATTTATTTGATTCTAAATTGATGTGATGCTGGAAAGGTTGAAAAGAGTTTGGTAAATTGTTTGGTTTGGACCCGTAAGGGTGGTTAAGTCCTATTTTCAAAAGAGATCATGTTCAAATTTTTATAAAAGTATAAGGACTTAATCAAAATGAATACTTAAGGCTCGTTTAAAGATGATAACTTTACTGATTCTTTTGAGAAAAGATGACTTGGTCTATGAGATTGTTGGCAAGGGCGTGGGTCTTGTCTCGCTTGTGTATTTGTAATTATGAAAGAAAAAGGAAAGAGTAAAGTACTTATTGTATGATTATCTGTTGCTTGAGGCAACCCAAGAGATATTTGTTTATTTACTTGTTGCTTGAAGCAACCCAAGAGATGTTTGTTTATTTGATTGTTGCCCCGAGGAAAACTTTTAAGATTTTTATAATGGAAAATATGGGTTTAGGATTCTGGATAATTAACTGATGCTTTAATAAGATTTTGGATTTTTGAATGTTAAGCCGTTGGTTTTCAAACTAAAAGGTTTATAAGGCGAGTAAAGATCACTGTGAATGAAAATAGTTTTCTCTTAACTATCTCTGAATGAAATTAACTATTTACGCTTTATTCTTTACTTTCACGGCATTTTCGACCTCTACTGAGAACATGTGGTTTGGTTCTCACCCCCAAATTTTTCACCCTTTCAGTAACACAAGTTTGAAAACACAATTTGAAGCTACGAGCGATTAGTAGGTTTTCTTTATGGTTTAAATTGCTCTTATAGAGTCTCCTCGCTATTGTCCCTTGAGATTTTATTTCACAGAGGGGTAGGTTTGGTATATTGTATTTGATTTTCGTTTGGTTTCTTTTGTATAAGAATTATTATTAATAATATTTATGTGATTATTATATTATTACTTGTAAATATTTGAATTATGACTTTAATGAATAAAAATAAAATTTTTCTGGCATTTTCTTAAAACTGAAACGCGAAATCGATACAAAGGCTCAGTAATTAAGTAGTTAATATTAAAAAAAATGTCACGTAACATTCTTTCTAGTAGAAATGCACTAACTTAGCAAGGTATTTTACTGGAAGGGATGTTACAGTGGCAGTCTCCCGCTTGTCTGAGGTAGCGGTGCTGGCGTAGGAGTCGAGACAGTCTTCCGTCTATGTTGAGATGTGAGGACTGTAGCAGTCTCCTGCTCACATAACCTTTCTGCTGTCAGAGTGAACTCGGGCACTATTGTAACACCCTAACTACCAAAGCTCACGCTTCCGGCTGCGCAACTCTGATAGCTCGGACATTACGACGACACTTATACTATTTAATACTAAAATATGAGCCTGTTTAAAACTTTAAATCGCAATACCGCTCCCAAAAATTCTTTCGTTCGATAACGTACATCCATAAATACCATACAACTTACAAAATCTCATAAAGGGTACATACATATATACACTTATATACATAGATAATATTATGAGCATTATCCAATACAATTCCTATCCCTCTTACGGAACATATCAAGATAAAGGCGAGGGTGCAGTAAACCATAACTAAAATAATACAGAGCATCACAACAACAATTAAATAAGCTCTTCGTAACTTCTGCGCCATATCCTGAATGGGGAAAAAATGTAGGGGGGTGAGAACATCATCCTCGAAAGGGTTCTCAGTAGAGGGTTTTTAGGAATTACTGTAATAGGATACGTGAAGATAACCGCACTAGTGATTCATAACCGTCTTATGCCTTTTTTCAAAAACAACGGTTTACAATAAAAGTAAAGTCGAAAATCTTTTCGGAAAGAAGAACCATTCAATTCTCAAAAACTCAAAAGCCTTTCAAAACGGTTTATCTAAGCGAAACCAAAATAACCTTTCATATTTTATTCCAAACCAGAAACACAAGACCGAAATCAACCATCAGTTCATCTCATTCCAACCACGGCCCTAGGCCCAAACAATCCAACCAACAACCAATCACCACAATCCAACAGAGTCCCAGATGCAAACACAGATAGGAAGTTCAAGCACAAACAAACAGTTATTACAAGTAGAACAGTTAGCAATTAATCACATAGGCAAACCAAGTATAATATGCACACCCAACCAATGTCACACAAATGCATATGATGCATGCCTGTCCCTAGTGGCTGATGATATCATCTGTCGGTTATAGAGCCAACCCGACAAGTCCTGGTAGCTAACCATTGGACTGTCCCTCTGTCGTGCATCCCCAACTCGAGTTATACTCATCATAAACTTGATCATAATCATGATCCATATCCATCACCCTCACTGGTGAATATTTATCCATCACCGTCACTGGTGAATATTTATGGGGGCGAGCTCATCCGGGGCTTTCACAGTGCCCGGCCACACTTACGACATAGGGTCAACAGAGTATCAAGTCTCAACCTGGAGCACGTGGTGGCTAGCCACTGCTACTACCCAGGGAAACTCGTATCTCAGATAGTGGAAGTGCAACATTCACATTTATCAATGATTCAGCATAAACATGCAATCAATCTCATCCATGGATCAACATCCATCTCAGCCATCCGGCTCACGGTTCATTTCAGAACCAGCCAATATTCATATCATACACAGCCATTCCGGCTCACGGTTCAATCCAGAACCAATCAATATTGATAATCACACACAGCCATTCCGGCTCACGGTTCAATCCAAAACCAATCAATATTCATAATCATACATAGCCATTCCGGCTCATAATAAAACAGCACTTCCACCATTCAAAATCATCAGATTTATGAAATCGGCATTTAAGCCATAAATCATTTTCTCAATTCATTTCACTTTGAAATCAAGTTTCAACTCTTTTCAGCCTTGGCTTTAGAAAGCTCGTTTCTCAAATCATCTCAGGCTCATAAGCCAAATTTACTCAAAGTGAGTTCCCTTTTTAAAACAAAGCCGCTCTCGGCATCCTCTTTCCAAGACTTCCAAAACCATGGAAAGTTAAAGATTCAGTTTGGGAACAATCAAAATCGCCCATCCCACAATGGGATTTTATAACAAGGTTCCTCGGCAGAGTCCCAAGTCTTTAGGGAAGGTCAACTTATATAAATTCCTTAAAATTCATTGAAACCTTTAAAATCATAGATTCCCGGTTCAAGTAAATAAAACTGAATTTATTATGAAACTGATCATACAAAATCACAAGTTCCAACCCGGTCCAAAAATCAACTCATTTGAAACGGAACCAGTTCATTTGAATCAAACCACTTTTAGGTTTCTTTTGGAACCCATTTTCCTAACTCTTCCAAAATGCCTCAAACTTGATTACTCAATCAAAAGTCTAAATTCCTTTAAAATCACTAAAAGCTCCTTTTTATATTGAAATCAATATTAGAGCATCATTCTTTCCTTCAATGATTCAAATTGTACAAATAGTTCGTTTCTAAATAAGCCGAACTCAACGCATAAAGTTCATTAAATAAATTAAGCTTGAAAACATAAATATTCTCTTAATAAATCAATTAATACGATTTCTCAAATCCAACCTTTTTTTTTTAAATAACTTTACAAACAAGAGTAGGATTTTGTAGAAATTTCGGCAGCACCTCCCCTAAAACATGGACTTTTGCCACCCGGTTCGGGTCCCAACTAAACCGTTTCTCATTCCTTTTCAACAGCTCAAAACCAGAAATCAATTCAAAAGCAAGCTAAATCCAACAGTCGCCTCAATGGCAAACCTCAAGGAAACCATTTCAAAAATTAACTCAATATCAACTGATTTAACTCATCTATAAAGCTTTAAAGAATCGGTTCAGCAATAAATCATTTGTCCGAAACCAAGTCAATTAAAGTAACCCAGGCTGAATTTCAAGAGCATTCTATCTTTCACATCATCAAAATAATTGACTCAATTCAAACCAATCCTCAACAGATTAAACTCATTTCAAATATTTAAAGAATCAACTTCAAACATTACATTTCACAAGCCACACAACAATTCAGCCAAACCAACATCCATAGTCATTCGAGTCAATCAATTGATACATAAGGCAGATAAAATCACCAAATACACAATATCTCACATCAGTACCCATATGTAATAATTCCAATAATAAACTATAGTTTTTGGAAAGCGCCCCTACCTCAAAACGCAATTCCATAATCCAAGCGCCTCATAAGTTCTTTTCACCTCAACTCAAAATCAAAGGCAGCTTCAAAGCACAGCCCCACACATTTTCGCAGCAGCATAAACAGCTCTAAATTACAACAAGCAACCTCAGTTACTAACTCTAGGAACATTAATACCATAAAGGCTTTAATACACGTACGGGACACTAACGTAAGGCTTTCGAAACATAATTTCTTACCGGAATAATAACACGAAGCAGCTGCGGTTTCGAACCGGCCCCGGCACAGCTCAGGCGGCGGCCAGAAGCTCTGGTGGATCAACTATAAAAACCACGTAGCATCAAAACCTTCTCGAAATTCCAAAAGAACTGAAATCAAACTTAAAACGCTTACCGGCAAAATTTTCCGGTGACAGCAGCAAGGTCTCAAGCGGCGGAAATGGCCAGAAGCTCCGGTGTGGTTTCGGCAGCCACAACCACTTCTCCGGCAACCATTCACGACAGGCGACGACCACTGCAACAGCTGGCTGGACGGCGGCAGCTTCTGACGGCAATGGAAGCTCCGGCGGCGCCAAGACCTCTCGTAGCAGACCGAAGCAGCAGACACGGAGGGGGTTTCACCTCGCTTCTCTTCGTAGCTGGCAAGGACGACTATCCAGCTCCGGCGACAGCGAGCTCGCGGTAGCAGCGGCGGTATGCAGGTGTGACGGTGGCGCACAAGGTAGCGCCCCTCTCTCTTCACCGCGAGCTCCCTCTTTGCACGACGCCTCCCTCTTGGTCTCTCACTCCCCTCTGGTCACGACATGAACGGCGGTAGCAGGGAGGGTTCGACGGACCCGAACAGCGTGGCGGCAACGAGCTAGGCGGCTCCTTCCTCCCTTGCACGCGCGCGTCCTCTCTTCTCCCCTGAACGGCACCGACGAGCAGAGGTGACGGATCCACGAACCAAGTGCCACTGGCGGCGCGGCCCTCTCTCTCACTGGTCTGTTTCTTTCTTCTTCGTGGGTGTTGGGGAAGGCAATGTGTGCCATGTGATGAGAGGTGCGGCTGGGGGTGCATGAGGGGGAGGAACGGCGATGAGCTAGAAAATGAGGAGCGTGGCGGTGATTCGATTTGAGAAAGGGGAGAAGGGTGTTATTGTTGGATTCAAGAGAAGCCGTGCATTGATTTGGTGAAAGGGAAGAGGAACCCAGCGGCTGATGGAGTTAGGTTAGGGAAGGGTTTCATTTTTCAAAAATTAGGGTTAAGGGCATTTTAGTAATTTCACTTAAAATAGGGATATATAGTAATTGAAATCCAATTTAAATCCAACACTATTTGTATATAGAAAAATACTATTTACTCATCGCTTTTACAAATTATTTTCAACAAAATGCCCAAATCAAATAATTAGAAATAATATACTTAATTTCTTCATTTTTCCAAAATAGCAATATCAATATATTAAAATATTGATTATTTAGTCCATATCATATAAAATCCTTATTATTTCATAACTATCAACTATATAATTTAAATATAAAAAATAACCCAATAATTATAAAATTGGATAATAATCATAACTCGTCTCAAATCCAATAAATTAAAAATTGCCTTAATTATCTCTAATAAAATAATTTCTGAAATTAAGGCTATAAACAACTATATGATTTGAGACTTACTCATAAAAAGACTTTTCAAAGGTTCTGGGTCTTACATTCTACCCACCTTATAAAAATTTTCGCCATCGAAAATTGATACAAAATGAAAGAAATTTCATAACAGTTCACCCTTGAATATATTTAAGGAAGAAGGAAAAATATCTCAAAATATAAACATATATACGGTTTCCAAATACTTTGATTGTCATATGCATAAGGATGCCAAGGTAGAAGTGTGAGTGCAAAGCAAATGCTACAAGGTAGGCTCAATGCAAAAGGTGACATGGGTCAAACATGTGATAGTAAGGCAAGACATTGAAGGTTATAAAACATGATGAGGTTACAACGACGTGCTCAACATCCGTACACTAATCTCATCTCAACCTCATAGCTTCAACCTTCCAACTCCATCAAGCACTTTACAATTCCCATATCCGATCATAAGCCTAACGATCGCAAGCTCATTTGCAAGGGACAAAACACCCACAACTCATCATAACATCACACACCTACCACTTCACCTTCCATATACACATATCACGTCTTAAAGAACTAACGCATCGCGTTACTACGTCTACAAGTCGCGCGTGATATCAAAACAATTCTCGAGTCTACTCAGAAGGATACCAGATTCAAAAAGGAAAGACATATGTCAAGAATAATACTCATAGATTTGGGAGAATGTATCCAATCCAGGTAAACAAAGACACTCAACCAATAAAGTTTGCTAGAAATAAATCAATTGACAACTTCAAAGATAACCCTTGTATCAAAGAAATCCAACAGGACCAATAAGAAGAAAATTCAGCGTATTATTTTGAAGCAAACTCAAGCTGAGTCGAAGAAGTATGAAGTTTATAGAGAAGAATCTCTCAAACCCAAGACAAAGCTCACAAAACTTCAAGAGCACGATTAAAAACACTTCCAAATACATTATTCATAAAAGAATCGAAAACTTGCAGGAAAATCACCTCGCAGTCTAAAAGAAAAGTTAAGCAACAAATATCCTTCAAGAGAGTAACAAAAGCATAAACGTGACTTTGCTCTAGTTCAATTTCACATCGAAGTAGATTATGTAGAGTTTTAAAAACAAGATGCTCACAAGTTTGGCTAAAGGCTAAAATATTCCCTCAAATATTTTAGAAAGATAATTAGGTGCACAACTTACCAAAAGCAATCATAAAACTCGGAAGAGAAATCAAATGCTTGTTCAAAAATCTCCAAGGTCCATATTCAAACAAGCGTGTATAAAATCTTAGCGAGGTCAAAAGAGAAACTTAAGCTCTATTTAGGAAAGAAAATTCGAAGTAAAAGTTTGCTATAAATTGGTAAAGGAATTAAGAGTTGCATTACAAACAAACCGATTTCCAATAAACAAGGAAGCTTTTCAAACCTCATTTAAAATAGCGCATGCCGACTTTAAGAACAATTTTGTCAAAATCGAATAATGGTTTCACCCTCAATCAAGCAACAGAAAATAAATTCCGTTTAAAACTTCTTACAAGAGAATTCGAAAATTCTTTAAAAAATTCAGAACAAGACTCCCAAAAGTGTTCTTAAAATCACCATCTCAGAAGAACATTCAAGAAGTTTAAGATGTACAAAAAAAAGGAGTCAAGCCTTGCAAGAAAGGATCTTAAACCAAGATAGCTCAAACAAGACCCACTAGGCATGAGGCATCAAACAAGTTTTAAATTGATCCAAAAGAATACACAGGTCGTAGAAAAAGACAACTCAATCATTTGTAATTTCTCAATGATAAATCTTTGACTAAAAACTCTTGTAGAGATAATGGGAGAATAAACAATGCACTAACTTGAAACGAATTAAACTGACCCTCATAAGGATGAGATTCATAAGAGAGGACAAACCAAGATCAATGGTAATGTTCATAAGATGTAAGAGATTAGTTAAAAACAAAGTCAAGTATGACATTCATAGAGATGGAAGGTTTAATAGGGAATTTAGTCCGTTTATAGGAAGAAAGCTATGAGTCCAACAGTTTCAAAAGAACAACAATGGCATAAACCATGTAGTATGTTAAATCAAACTCAAATCAAAATGAATTAAGTAAAGTTTATCAAACGAAACTCAACCGGAATGAAAGCAAGAAATCCCTTTTCTTTCCAAAATTTTGAAAAAATACTCAAAATACATAATCAATTGAAAATGTGCATTGGAACTATAGTAAAATTACTAGAAAGTCAACTTATTTTTAAAGTAAGTGTGATTCCGTAAACCAGTAAAATTACAGGCGAGGTATTAGAAAGAAATAGTTGTTAAACTGTATAAGTAATCTCAAAGTCCCATATATAGGAAAGTATATACCTAATCAACCGCAATTTATAAAATCTCAATATTGGCTGTGATTACTGTCAAGTAAGAGAAAAACTGAATCAACAATTTCTCAAAGAATGGACTCAGAACCCGGAGTTAAAAGACACAGCGCATTAAGACAAGTTCAAAGCTATATCAAGGAATATTTGAATCAGGAAGAATTCAAACAGAGAAAGACAGATGCAACAAGGATTCCAAACAAGCATATGCAATTGAGATCAAACAATAATGCATATGAATAGGGAAATAGAGTGGAAACATCCAATTACTTTTCAAGAGGAGTAGCAAACAAGAGCTTCAAGTTAGGATATGAAAGAACAGGTCGACTCGAATAGAATTTCAAGACACACAACTGAATAGCTTCGAGAAATAGTTCCCATCGTTCCCAAAACTCACGGTTTGCTTTACTCAAAACTCGGATTTCATCTATGATAACCCATCAGTGCTTTCATAGACATAATTCACTAGTATTAAGCCGGCCAAACTTAATACCAAGAATTATGCAATGCAAGACAAACAGCGTTAATCAATAGATCGTCATGTGCATAAAGCTCTAATTCTCATCATTCGACAAGACCTAATACATGACAAACGCTCAGAGTATGCAATTGAAGCATAGTCGGTCCATTCCTCAAGCTCTACAGGAAGGACTGCTCTGATACCATAATGTAACACCCTAACTACCAAAGCTCACGCTTCCGGCTGCGCAACTTTGATAGCTCGGACATTACGACGACACTTATACTATTTAATACTAAAATATGAGCCTGTTTAAAACTTTAAATCGCAATACCGCTCCCAAAAATTCTTTCGTTCGATAACATACATCCATAAATACCATACAACTTACAAAATCTCATAAAGGGTACATACATATATACACTTATATACATAGATAATATTATGAGCATTATCCAATACAATTCCTATCCCTCTTACAGAACATATCAAGATAAAGGCGAGGGTGCAGTAAACCATAACTAAAATAATACAGAGCATCACAACAACAATTAAATAAGCTCTTCGTAACTTCTGCGCCATATCCTGAAAGGGGAAAAAATGTAAGGGGGTGAGAACATCATCCTCGAAAGGGTTCTCAGTAGAGGGTTTTTAGGAATTACTGTAATAGGATACGTGAAGATAACCGCACTAGTGATTCATAACCGTCTTATGCCTTTTTTCAAAAACAACGGTTTACAATAAAAGTAAAGTCGGAAATCTTTTCGGAAAGAAGAACCGTTCAATTCTCAAAAACTCAAAAGCCTTTCAAAACGGTTTATCTAAGCGAAACCAAAATAACCTTTCATATTTTATTCCAAACCAGAAACACAAGACCGAAATCAACCATCAGTTCATCTCATTCCAACCACGGCCCTAGGCCCAAACAATCCAACCAACAACCAATCACCACAATCCAACAGAGTCCCAGATGCAAACACAGATAGGAAGTTCAAGCACAAACAAACAGTTATTACAAGTAGAACAGTTAGCAATTAATCACATAGGCAAACCAAGTATAATATGCACACCCAACCAATGTCACACAAATGCATATGATGCATGCCTGTCCCTAGTGGCTGATGATATCATCTGTCGGTTATAGAGCCAACCCGACAAGTCCTGGTAGCTAACCATTGGACTGTCCCTCTGTCGTGCATCCCCAACTCGAGTTATACTCATCATAAACTTGATCATAATCATGATCCATATCCATCACCCTCACTGGTGAATATTTATCCATCACCGTCACTGGTGAATATTTATGGGGGCGAGCTCATCCGGGGCTTTCACAGTGCCCGGCCACACTTACGACATAGGGTCAACAGAGTATCAAGTCTCAACCTGGAGCACGTGGTGGCTAGCCACTGCTACTACCCAGGGAAACTCGTATCTCAGATAGTGGAAGTGCAACATTCACATTTATCAATGATTCAGCATAAACATGCAATCAATCTCATCCATGGATCAACATCCATCTCAGCCATCCGGCTCACGGTTCATTCCAGAACCAGCCAATATTCATATCATACACAGCCATTCCGGCTCACGGTTCAATCCAGAACCAATCAATATTGATAATCACACATTTTCGCAGCAGCATAAACAGCTCTAAATTACATCAAGCAACCTCAGTTACTAACTCTAGGAACATTAATACCATAAAGGCTTTAATACACGTACGGGACACTAACGTAAGGCTTTCGAAACATAATTTCTTACCGGAATAATAACACGAAGCAGCTGCGGTTTCGAACCGGCCCCGGCACAGCTCTGGCGACGGCTAGAAGCTCTGGTGGATCAACTATAAAAACCACGTAGCATCAAAACCTTCTCGAAATTCCAAAAGAACTAAAATCAAACTTAAAACGCTTACCAGCAAAATTTTCCGGCGACAGCAGCAAGGTCTCAAGTGGCGGAAACGGCCAGAAGCTCCGGTGTGGTTTCGGCAGCCACAACCACTTCTCCGGCAACCATTCACGACAGGCGACGACCACTGCAACAGCTGGCTGGACGGCGGCAGCTTCTGACGGCAATGGAAGCTCCGGCGGCGCCAAGACCTCTCGTAGCAGACCGAAGCAGCAGACACGGAGGGGGTTTCACCTCGCTTCTCTTCGCAGCTGGCAAGGACGACTATCCAGCTCCGGCGACAGCGAGCTCGCGTAGCAGCGGCGGTATGCAGGTGTGACGGTGGCGCACAAGGTAGCGCCCCTCTCTCTTCACCGCGAGCTCCCTCTTTGCACGACGCCTCCCTCTTGGTCTCTCACTCCCCTCTGGTCACGACATGAACGGCGGTAGCAGGGAGGGTTCGACGGACCCGAGCAGCGTGGCGGCAACGAGCTAGGCGGCTCCTTCCTCCCTTGCACGCGCGCGTCCTCTCTTCTCCCCTGAACGGCACCGACGAGCAGAGGTGACGGATCCACGAACCAAGTGCCACTGGCGGCGCGGCCCTCTCTCTCACTGGTCTGTTTCTTCCTTCTTCGTGGGTGTTGGGAAAGGCAATGTGTGCCATGTGATGAGAGGTGCGGCTGGGGGTGCATGAGGGGGAGGAACGGCGATGAGCTAGGAAATGGGGAGCGTGGCGGTGATTCGATTTGAGAAAGGGGAGAAGGGTGTTATTGTTGGATTCAAGAGAAGCCGTGCATTGATTTGGTGAAAGGGAAGAGGAACCCAGCGGCTGATGGAGTTAGGTTAGGGAAGGGTTTCATTTTTCAAAAATTAGGGTTAAGGGCATTTTAGTAATTTCACTTAAAATAGGGATAATATAGTAATTGAAATCCAATTTAAATCCAACACTATTTGTATATAGAAAAATACTATTTACTCATCACTTTTACAAATTATTTTCAACAAAATGTCCAAATCAAATAATTAGAAATAATATACTTAATTTCTTCATTTTTCCAAAATAGCAATATCAATATATTAAAATATTGATTATTTAGTCCATATCATATAAAATCCTTATTATTTCATAACTATCAACTTTATAATTTAAATATAGAAAATAACCCAATAATTATAAAATTGGATAATAATCATAACTCGTCTCAAATCCAATAAATTAAAAATTGCCTTAATTATCTCTAATAAAATAATTTCTGAAATTAAGGCTATAAATAACTTTATGATTTGAGACTTACTCATAAAAAGACTTTTCAAAGGTTCTGGGTCTTACAACTATAACCCGAAAGATTGTGCCAGGCACAATAACTCACGGGGCGTAAGATGAAGTGCTGGGCACTAGAAATAGTGAGCAGGGCACTATAACCCTGGTCGTGGTAGAAAGGCGACATCCCGGGGGATGTGTCGGGTTGGAATTTTGAACCGACAAGTGATATCACGAGCAAAAATAGGATAGCCATTCATCATATGCATCTATGTGATATTGTTTGGGTGTGCATATTGTAATTGGTTTGCCTATGTGAATAATTATGTTTAATTGCTAATTGTTATACTTGATGTAACTGCTTTGTTTGTGTTTGAACCTCTCTACTTGTGTTTGTAACTGAAATTGGTTGGATTGTAGTGAATTGGATGTTGATTGAGTTGTTTGGGCCTGAGATCATGATTGATAATGTGATGGGCCGGAGGCCGTGATTGGTTGATGTCTTTGGTTTTTAATATTTAATACAAAAGGTTTTGGATTTTGAAGAATAAACGGATTTCTCTTTTAAAACGAATTTCGGATTTTTTAGTGTAAACCTTTGGTTTTTGAAATGATACATAAGGCGAACAACGATCACTGTACCCTGAAAAACAGTTTTATTTTACGTATCTTATTATAACAATTCTGTAACCCTATAGTGAGAACCCTTTCGAGGACGATGTTCTCACTCTCCTATAGGTGTTTCCTTTTGAGAATATGGATGAAGAAATCACGAAGAGTTTATTCTTGTTTCTGTTTATATGATGTATTGTATTGTTTTAGATATTATGTTTTCCCTTGCCTTTATCTGTATACATTTTGAAAGAGGGATAGGAATTGTATTAAGTAATGCTTGTAAGTCAATACTATATATATATATATATATGTGCGTGTGTGTGTGTGTGTGTGAGTGTGTGTGTGTGTGTGTCCGAACTATCAGAGTGGCACAGCTGGAAGCGAGACATTCTGATAGTGAGGGTGTTACATTTAATAATATTTTTGTTATTAAATTCCCTCACTCTATAACAAAAAAATTTAATTGATAATTCTGGTATTTTTTTTCTTTTACTTTTCTTCATATAATTTAGTTTATCATTTAGTTTGAATTATTTCTATAATATATCTATGTTAATGTATTCTTGGTACCATTAATGTACTCTTAGTTTATCATTTAATTATCCAATATTGTTATAGATATTATTATATTATCTTAATGTAATTTAAATACTTACAAGGTTAATTATTGGACAATTTAATGATTTTTGAATATAATATTATAAGAATATAAAATTTTTTCACTGTATCAATATAAGAAAATTATATTAAATATATGTTTAATAATATATTTGTTATTAATTCCCTCACTCTATAACAAAAAAATTTAATTGATAATTCTTTTTTTTTTTTACTTTTCTTCATATAATTTAGTTTATCATTTAATTTGAATTATTTCTATAATATATCTATGTTAATGTACCTTTAGTACTGTTTATCTATAATTTATCAATTGAATGTACTCTTAAGTTCTCAACATACATTATTTTTAATAATAAATTTTCTAAATATTTAGATGCTCATGATAACAAGAGAGTTGATCTAAGTAACAGACCGAATAGTGATAATATAGGTAAAAATCCTATATATTTATTTAATTAATAATAATTTATTTTTTCTTAAGTTTTGATTTAATAAATCTTTTATTATTGTCCTAAATAATATTGTTATAGATATTATTATATTATCTTAATGTACTTTAAATACTTATAATATCCATAATTAGGTAATTTAATGATTTCTGAATATAATATTATAAGAATCTAAATTTATTCTCATTGTATCATTATAAGAAAATTATATTAGATATATGTTTCATAATATATTTGTTATTAAATTTTTTCACTGTATAACAAAAAAATTTAATTGATAATTCTGGTATTTTTTTTTTTGAATTTTTTCTCCTACAAATGTTATATATTAGAAGTGGCAATTTTTCACCATATAGATTTAAATCGATTAATTTACTATTTTTAATATAATTATTATGCTATCATTTTAATGTAATTTTTATATTTACAAATTATTTATCTCTAAAGAATAATTATACATTATAAAAAATAATTGTTAAATCTTTAGAAATTTTAAAATATATTTTTATTATTCAGATGTTTATAATGATAGTGGTCCAAGTAATATTCTAAAATTTTAAATTTCATATCTTTTTTTAATATTCTACAATTCTTTTTAACGTTTTGTTGAATACATAAAAAAAAGTTCAAATACTTTTAATAAATATATATAATATTGTAAATTATAAATGATAATTTTTTTATTTAATTTTATACGGTTACACTTGAATCATTATTCAAAAGATATCTTTTTACAAGAACCCAGAATACCTATCATGAATTTATATTTTACGTGCGACTATCTATTTTTTTCTAGTTATTCAGAGTTTGGATAATGACAATATTAATGAGTATTCTACGTGTTTTATTACTTCTAATTAATTTAATTTTGTATGTTTTGTTTCCTATGAAATAAACTTTCAATTACTGCTGGTAATGTACAAAATTAATTCATTGAACAATCCAATAATTTTGTTAATTATGATAAAAAAATTATATTATTAGTTAATTTACTACATTTAAATTATTATTAACATGCTACTATTTTAATAATCTCTTAGTACCTATAATATATATGTGTAATTTAAATGTTAGTTATACAAAATAAATACAATGATTTATTTTTCAAAATATTGTCTTCGTAATACTAATAATTTAAATATTTCAAAAAAATAAATTAAAAATTATAATATGATGTAAGCAGAATATAAAGTAAAATAAATTACTTTTTATATAATTAATTTATTTTCACACACAACAATCTTATAATTATTTATAACTGTTCAAATACGAAATATTACATATTTTTTAATATTAATTACTATTTAAATTATTATTATTACTAGCAGCTCAACAGGCATAATAGTGTCTGTTCGGCCACTTTTTCATTATTTTTAAGAGATTAATTTTATATTTTATTTTAAATTATAAATTCAATAAAATAATTTAAGCATTAAGAATAAAAAATTTAAAAACAAAAATATTGTTTTAAATTATTTAAGTTTTAGAATGCATAACATTTATAAATTTAAATTAAATAAAATATTAAAAAATTTTATTACGTTATTATTATGTGTAAAAAAAATCAAAATAAAGATTTATAAATATTATTTACAAATTAACTATTTATAAATGTTATTAAGTTTATTTATTTATTTTTAACTGTATTTAATTTGAAGCAAATATTAAAAATAAGAATTCAAAGTATTGTTATTTTTTATAAACATAATTTTAATTGATAAAAAATATTTTTTTAATTTTATTATTCAATTTTTAAAATTATTTTTAATTTTATTATTTTTTTAAATTATTAATTTATATTTTTATTATTGTCTCAACGCTACTGTGTTATTGCATTGTTTTTCTTTCTCGTCGTCTTTTCCTTCCACCTTCTCTTTGCCCGATAGTTATTAATTATCACCAAATATCATTATCATAACTTTTAATTTTGTATATCACTTTAATTTATAACCAACTATTTTATTAACTTTTATGAGTCGTTGAAGTTTTGCAAGAAAATTTTTTGCGTTTTTTCATTATCCAAATGTATAAAAATTATAATTTTTTTCTTGATGTACATGTTAGTTATCTTATTTTGTTTTGGTAAAAAGAATTTAAAGACAAAAAATATTTAAAATTTTTGCTATATTATCAAAATTTGATGTCAGTAATTCTAAAATATAAGATTAAAATATATTATTTTTAACTAAATAATAAAAAATAATACATCATTGTAAGTTTTTTAACTAATAATTATAAATTGAAGTCGTAATTTAATATAGTACCTTCGACAAAAGACAACCATTGCTATCCACATTTGACTAATATTATATAAGTTTCATATTTACTTTATTGTGCATATTAATAAAACTGTACTTTAATATTTTGTTTTGGATGTTTTGAAATAATGTCATCGTATTATAAAGGTGAGATAAATTTTCATAATCTAATGTGAATCTTCTTACTATTTAATTTATCATTTGAATATTATCCATAAAAAATAGTTACTTAAAGTGAAACACTACATAAAGATAAACAAAAAACTTTTGTCATTCATCGTTCTAGTTTCTTTTTTAATCCTCATTTGATATTACTCAAATTTAATAGTTGTAATTAGTTAGAAAGTTTTTTCTCTCTCTTTCTCTTTCTCTCTCTTAATATTTTTAACTTCCTATATATTAAATATCTTTTGAATTATATAATGTATAAAATGTCACTTTTTATTTATACTAAAAGTTTGAAATTAAAATTAAATAATATTAGTTTTTTTAAGGACAAAAATCTATACCAATATAAAATGGTAATATTAAGTTTTACGATCTTATATATGAGAACATTATGGTTTATTATTATAACACCTTAACTTTTAGCACCTCATGATCGTACTAAAAGTCCGAGCGTTACTAACCTCTATTCCTTTAATTATATATTATGTTTATTTAATATTGAGCCTTCATGAATACGAACCGAAACTTTAATTAAGGAAACGAAAAGTTTTTACTTTTAATCACTTAATAACAAATATATATATATATATATATATATATATATCCACGTAGCATTATATACATAGACTTACTCAAAGATCCTCAAATACAATTTCTACCCCTCTAAAAACTAAAATAATAAATGACGAGGGAAAAATAAAATCTAACAACTCAACTCGTAAACACAATCTTCTATGCTCCTGTAGCTCCACACTAAACCTTTGCACCTGTAGTTGAAAGGGGGTGGAAATAGGGGGTAAGAACTGGGGAGTTCTTAGTAAGGTCGGGGTTAGAGGTTTAGTCCATTTTATATATACTTGGTCAGCAATAACAGTCAACAAGGGACATTTCAATTCAACAATTATATAACACAGAAACCAATCACAAGCACACACAATCATAGAAAACACAATCACAAACAAGAATGCAAAAACAAGTATGATGCATGTCTATCCCTAGTGCAGGTAATGAGCTCATCTGTCGGTTTCGACCCGCTCCCGACGCAACTCAGCAACCTTTGTCTGAGTTTGGTTTCCAGTGTCATAACCTCTGTAAGCAACCTCTGTCTTATAGGTGTAACTCTCTTGAGCCGATGTATGCAAAACATAACCTCTGTAAGCAACCTCTGTCTTACAGGTGAGACTCTCTCTAGCCAATGTATGTAGTAATAACCTCTGTAAGCAACCTCTGTCTTACAGGTGCGACCATCCCTTGTGTAATACCCTAACTACCAAAGCTTACGCTTCCGGCTGCGCAACTCTGATAGCTCGGATATTACGACGACTTTTATACTATTTAATACTAAAATATGAGCCTGTTTAAAACTTAAACCGTGAAACCGCTCCCAAAAATACTTTCGTTCGATGACGTACATTCACAGAATATCATACAACTTACAAAAGTTCATAAAGAGTACATCCATATATATACACATATATATATAAATAATATTACAAGCATTAGACAATACAATTCCTATCCCTCTTACAGAATATCTCAAGATAAAGGCGAGGGTACAAATAATAGTCTAAAGCAATATAGAGCATTTCAACAACAACTAAATAAACTCTTCGTGACTTCTGCGCCCATATCCTGAAAGGGGAAAAATGTAGGGGGGGTGAGAACATCATCCTCGAAAGGGTTCTCAGTAGAGGGTTTTTGGGAATTACTGTAATAGGATACGTGAAGATAATCGCACCAGTGATTCATAACCGTCTCATGCCTCTTTTCAAAAACAACGGTTTACAATGAAAGTAAAGTCGGAAATCTTTTTGGAAAGAAGAACCGTTCAATTCTCAAAAACTCAAAAGCCTTTCAAAACGGTTTATCTATGCGAAACCAAAATAGCCTTTCATAATCTTATTCCAAACCAGAAACACAAAACCAAAATAAACCATCAGTTAATCTCTTTCCAACCACAGCCCTAGGCCCAAACAATCCAACCAACAACCAATCACCACAATCCAACAGAGTCCCAGATGCAAACACAGATAGGAAGTTCAAGCACAAACAAACAGTTATTACAAGTAGAACAGTTAGCAATTAATCACATAGGCAAACCAAGTATAATATGCACACCCAACCAATGTCACACAAATGCATATGATGCATGCCTGTCCCTAGTGGCTGATGATATCATCTGTCAGTTATAGAGCCAACCCGACGAGTCCTGGTAGCTAACCATTGGACTGTCCCTCTGTCGTGCATCCCCAACTCGAGTTATACTCATCATAAACTTGATCATAATCATGATCCATATCCATCACCCTCACTGGTGAATATTTATCCATCACCATCACTGGTGAATATTTATGGGGGCGAGCTCATCCAGGCCTTTCACAGTGCCCGGCCACACTTACGACATAGGGTCAACAGAGTATCAAGTCTCAACCTAGAGCACGTGGTGGCTAGCCACTGCTACTACCCAGGGAAACTCGTATCTCAGATAGTGGAAGTGCAAAATCACAATTATCAATATCTCAGCATATATGCATTCATTCTCAGCCATGGATCAACATCCATCTTAGCCATCCGGCTCACGGTTCAATCCAGAACCAGTCAATATTAATAAATCATACACAGCCATTCCGGCTCACGGTTCAATCCAGAACCAGCCAATATTCATAAATCATACACAGCCATTCAGGCTCACGATAAAACAGCACTTCCACATTCAAAATCATCAAATTCATGAAATCGGCATTTAAGCCATAAATCACTTTCTCAATTCATTTCACTTTGAAATCAAGTTTCAACTCTTTTCAGCCTTGGCTTTAAAGATCTCATTTCTCAAATCATCTCAGGCTCATAAGCCACTTTTACCCAAGGTAAATTCCCCTTTTAAAAAGAATGCCACTCTCGGCATCCTCTTTCCACAACTTCCATAATCATGGTAAGTTAAAAGCCTCTTTGAGATATTCAAAATCACCCATCCAACAATGGGATTTTATAATAAAAGTTTCTCGGCAGAGTCCCAAGTCTTTAGGGGAGAATAACATAACTCATTTCGCCAAATTCATTTAAAATCATTAAAACATTGGCTTTCCGATTTGAGTAATAAAATAGGATCTAAGCCAAACCGAGTCACGTAATCATTTAATTCTTTCAAAGCCGTTTCCTTTACCTAGGTAAAACCAGCTTCAACCCCCATGATAAATTCTAAAGCATTTCGACTGTTCAAAATTGTTTTAGTCTTGCAAAAGTTCAGAATTCAAGGAGCACTTAAAACCTTTCTCAAACATTTCAAAATGAAACTTGTCAATAGACATTCAGGTTCTTTCAAAGCCATTGAAACTTCTTTAATTGAAACCCCCAAGTCAAATTCAAAGACATAAACCTTTTTCACGTTCAAACAGCTTTAAAACACAAGTTTCACCTAAATAACTTTCTCTTGAAAGAGATACAATGCCTTTCTTAAGAAGCAAGACTAAATTACAATTTCCCCTTTTACTAACTCATTTCAAAATCATGAATCATCCTTTTCTTGATAATTCAAATAAAATAGTAGAAGTCTTTAACTCATCATTCTCCAAACAACATTTTAATAAAGACTCGGATTTTATAGAAATTTCGGCAGCACCTCCCCTAAAACTTGGACTTTGCCACCCGGTTCGGGTCCCAACTAAACCGTTCCACAATCTTTTTCAACAGCCCAAAATCCAAAATCAGTTCAAGGCAAGCCAATTCCAACAACCATCTCAATTCCATATTCCAAGAAAACCGTTTCAAAAATTAAATCATTATCATCCGAATAAACTCATTTCTAAAGTTTCAAAGAAACGGTTCAACAATAGTCATTTATCAAACCAGATCATTAAAGCAAGCCAAGCTGAATTCAAGAGTGTATTCTATTTTTTTTTACATTCTCAAGAAAGTCCATTCAACTCAAATCGATTTCCAATGAATTAAACTCGATCTCAAAGCTTTAAAAGAATCAATTTCAAAAGCGTTTCGTTTCACAGGGCCACACAACAGTCGAGTTAAACCAACACCCATAATCATACAAAACAACCAAACAATACATAGGACTGATACAATCACCAAATACACATCCTCACATCAGTACCCATATGTAATAATTCCAATATACAAAATATAGTTTTCGGAAAGCGCCCCTACCTCAAAACGCAATTCCATAATCCAAACGTCTCATAGAGTCCTTTCCGCCTCGACCCGAACTGACGGCAACCAAAACCTCAGCTCCAAGCCACTTTCGCAACAGTCTTAACAACTCTAATCGCAACATACAACAACCGAAACTCAATCTTATAGCAATTAACGCCATAAACCTCAGCGTGAGATTACAGAACAGTAACGAAAGGGCTTTCAAATCGAAACGCTTACCGAACCGAAGAAGAAACGGCTGAACCGAAATGGCGGCGGTCTCCGAACCAGTTCAACGGCAGCCCGGCAGCCACTTCAAGCGGCTGCGGCGACAAATTCCGATCACGACATCTGAAACCAACACGCAGCGACTATAGTATTCCCGGAATTCAAAAAGGACAGAAACCACAATTAAAACCCTTACCGGCAAACTCTTCCAGCGATAGCAGCAGGGTCTCAAGCGGCAGAGGCTCAGCCCGGAGCTCCGCCAGAGATCCCGGAAGTCACAGGACCATCCCCAGCAGTCAGAATCACAGAGTTGCAGCTCCCTTATCCGGCAGCGACACTGACGGCGACTTGAGCCCTTTTCTGATGGCGGCAGCGAAAACCGGCGTCCTCAGTGACGATGGAGGCACGGCGGCGGCGCTCCTCCTCCGACACGGCTTGACAGCGACCCTGTGAAAGCTGGCCGCGGCGGGTCTGGCAGCACAGGCGGAGATTGGACGGAGCGGTTCCCTCCATCGCAGCCTTCTCTTTCTCACCTCTGTTCGCAGTTCATGGTGGTGGCAGAAGCTTCATCCATGGCGACGCTGCAGGACCGGCGACAGATCGGCAGCAAGGTGCGGCTCTACGGGGCGGCGACGCATGCGACAACGACGGCGGTGAGGCAGCAGACGCGACCGGCTGGGTGACGGCGCGATGAAGCTCCCTTCCTCCTCCTCTCTTCAATCGCGTTGCTCCCTCTCTCTATGGCGATAACGCGTGTGGCAGATCCAAGACAGTCCGGCGGCAAGGCGCGGCTCATGGCACCGTAGACGGGACGACCATGGCGGCGCGAATTGGTAGCAGCATCAACGCGGCCTCCTTCCTCTCTTCCTTCTCTGATTATTTTCTTCCTCAAGCTCCCTCCTCCATGATTTTCTGTTTCTTTTTTCTGAAGTTTTTCATTGAAGAGGGTGAAGGGGTGACGGCTGCATCTATTAGGGTTAGGGGTTGGGGAAAATTAGGGTTTCATTTTTGAAAATAAGGGTTAGGGTTACTTTTGTAATTTCAAATAAAAGTAGGGGTAATATAGTAATTAGGAACAAATTTTAACCCAACAAAATTAGTGTATAAAAATACTATTTGCTCATCAATTTCACAAATTATTTTCAATAAAATGCCCAAATCAAATAATTGGAAATAATGTACTTAATTTTCTTCATTTTTCTAAAATAGCAATATTAATATTTAAAATATTACTTATCTAATCCAAATCATATAAAATCCTTATTATTTCATAACTATCAACTTTATAATTCAAATATAGAAAATAATCCAATAATTGTGAAATTGGATAATAATCATAACTTATCTCAAATCCAATAAATCAAAACTTGCCTTAATTATTTTTAATAAAATAATCCCTGAAATTAAGGCTATAAATAACTGTAGGATTTGAGACTCGATCATAATAAGACTTTTCAAATATTCTGGGTCTTACACCTTGGATTGGCCGATGTATCCCTAGAAGCAAATCTCAGTGGACTCACCACCATATCTCTGCTCGTCTTTAGTAGGTACATAATCATCTTAGCTCATTCTTTCTTTAGTTTCTTTTATTCCTACTCTCTGCTGTCCTGTGGCAGAGGTTCTTTATATTACTTTAATCTTTACTTTCTACTCTTCTGTGGCAGAAGTTTCTTTAATATTTTTCTTTTCTTTTCTTATCTTTTCTTTCTTCTTCTTTATTTCTTATCGTTAATAATATAAATCATCCTCACATTGTTCCCTTGCTTTTCCCTAAGTGTCTTATGAAAAAGAATTATAAAGTTCTTTAATTAAGTCTACATTCTCTAAAGCTTTTAGGATTACTTTACTTGCTTGCTTACTCATTAATATTACACATTATAATATTCTTACAAAATAATATCTTTGATAAATGCTAATTATAATAATAATTTATTTTAATATAAATAAATAATTTTAAGGAAGTATTTAAAATAATATTTATAATCTTCTTTTAAAACTTAGTTTATAAAATCTTATTTTTAAACTTTTATAAATTACTTTCTACATCAAAAACTTTTTAATATTCTATTTTTAACTTCAATATTTTATAAGATTTTATTTGAACCCCCACTTATTTTCATATTTATAAAAACAACCCTGGTCTTTTACAAAATACCCATTTCACCCCATGAAAAAAAAAATTTAATTACTAATCTTTTTCTTAAATCAAAACCGAACCCTTAGCCCCTTTCCTTTCAAAATATTACTTTTATTTTAATCAATTCTCGAGTTTCTCGGTTACCAATTTTTCGTAACTTTTAATTTAATTTCTTGACCATTAAATCTCACCAAATTTATACTTTATTTTTAACGATATTCCAACCCAAATTCACCAATATATCCCAACTGGCCGTTCATATATAGCTGAACCAACAAATCACAATCAGCAATAATAATTCAACCAAATTAACTCATTCAAACTCAAACAATAATCAACCAAATCAACATTCACTTATCAAATTTACATTTAATTATTATAAAGTTACCAAACCCTACCTCCGCACGAAATAAAAACAATGGAAACTCTAGAGAAGCTTTTTGATCGGGCTGCTGAAGAAGAAAACGTCAGAAATTATTTGTGCCTTCTAAAATTCTAATTGACCGAACTCAATGGAAAGGGGAGCTACGTTACCATCAACTTCCACTGGATAAAAGTTACGCCAACGTGTATAGGAAAAAGATACAAATACTTTTATCGGATTAGATTTCTTATTGGAGTTACGAATCTCAAAAAATTAAAGCCGGAATTTCAATGGGAGTTACGGTTTTCTCATGCAAGCTTCGGTCTCTCTCACCGTAAGTGAACAATAAACCCAAATGAAATGTATTGAGAGTGATGGTTAGAGAAGATATTTGTTTAGTGGAAAGGTGATTTGTGAAGACAAGAATTAAGTGTCATTGCTATATTAATTACAAATGTTTCTTTTTCTTTTTTTTTTTTTTTGGCTTCGGTTCCTTCTTTCTTTCTTTTTTCAAATTATATTCGATGGGAATGAATGAGTGAAGTCTTTATATTAATAAGTAAGTTATATATATATACAAATGCTGCGTTTTGTTTCATTCTTTTTCTTTGTTTTTTTTTAATGGATGGCTTCGGCCACTAAAATAATAATAATAATAATAATAATAATAATGATAATAATATTTATAAAAATTAATTTTAATTTTTTTTATCAAAATAATTTCTAATAAATAATTTAGATTAATAGAATAATTCATAATTAAATTAAACTTCAATAATCATAAACTTCTATTTAATTATTTTTATTAAAAATAGTTTTCTTAAAAATAAAATCTTAACATAATATAATAATTCATAAATAACTAATTATTTAATTTTCGAAAATTCGGGATGTTACAATTATATTATATATTATCTTTGTACTATATAATAAAAAATAAAATTTTATATCTTATTTTTGTTACTTATTTTACTTTTTTTTGGCTGTCTAAATTAGTCTATATATTATCAACTCATTTCTATTATTTATGCAATAATTTTTTTCTTCTAGTAGTTATCCATTAATAAATATTGAATTGTCCAAATTTAAATATATTCTCTTGAATCACTTTTTAATTATATGGTTGGAATCGTTTAAACAGGAGATCTTTAGACCCTAAAATTTTCAAAGTAAAAATAAAATAAAATAAAATAAATTAAAATGCCTAATAAAATAAAATAATTCAAAAAATAAAAGATATATAAGAAAAATAATAAATTAAAACTTACATGCCCCATTACATTAAAAAAAAAAGAAAATAATCATAAATGTTGAAATAATGAAAAATATATATTTAGATATTTGTTGGGTTGTTAGTTTATTTAAAAAATCAAAATTAATTAACAAACTTCTTATTTTATCATATTTTAATGTTATATGGAGTTTGTTCACTTTATCATTAGTATGTGCATATTTTTTTTGTGTCCTTTGTATGTTAATCAAATAATTTTTTTCTATGTGCTAAACGAATAATATAAAATTAATTAATTTTAAATTTTTGCAATATACTTTAGAAAAATAATAAATAGCAAATTCAGTGCTCTACATAATTAAATGTCAAATTTAGTATTCTAAGTAATTAATAGTTTAGAAAATTAACATACTAATCTTTTAAAGAACACTTGATAGGTGTGAATTTTCTTGCATACTTTGTATGCTAATTAAATAACTTAACCAATATGCCAAACAAATAATATTATAAAAGACAAAATTAATAAACCTTTTTTGTAATATGATTTATTTATTTTAGTTTAATTTAAAAATAAGTATTTATGTACTCAAATTTCAAATACAATACTCTACATAATCAATAATTTAGAAAATTTTAAAAAATTATCCCATACAAAGCAATTTAAAAAGAAAAGTGTTAAAAAAATATTTATAAATAATTAGAGTAAAACCAAACTGCTAATCGGAGTAGTACTTAGAACAAAACGGTACAAACTAAAATTAACATAAATATAATTACAAAAATAATTTAAATGAATATCTCAAAATATAATAAAATCTATCAAAGATTACTTATCACTACTGACGATGATTGAACACTTCTTTTTATCGTATTTATTCTTTTCTTCTTTCTATATATTGGCTCCAAAATCACCATTTGAGTTATTCAAAGATTGAAAATATTAGAATTGAGTCAGAATTAAACAAATTAGAGAAATGGTGAAAAAAAAAGTGGATTATTTGAGCGCAGGATTGAAGAAGTTATGCGTGAAATTTTTTGTAATTATTAGTAAAATGCATAACTGCAAAGTTAGTTTTGAGTTATGTTGGGATGGTTAAAATAGAAAAGAAAATTGGACACTAAACTCTAATGTACTCACATTATATATTGTTATAGATATTATTCTACTAGCATGGTATGTACTTTTGTACACTTTGATCACTAATTTTTTTTCTTATTAACTCAAAATGAACTTTTAATGTGTTCTTCTTAAATACCACTAGAAATTCATGGAAATAGATCTGATCAAAGCAGCAGACGTGAAGATAATATAACTTGTAACGCCCTAATTATCCTAAGCCTTGCCTCGCGTCATAAAGCAAAGGTTAATCAAGGGTTACGACAGTTCTAGAGCTTATACATATAATATAGAAATAAGTAATATATTCTAGAAGCCCGATGAAGGATATAGCTCAAAAACAGAATTTGAAAAGCGCAAAATGTACACACGAAGCTACTAACTTAACACACAAGAAATATATATAATATAGCAAAATATCAGAGTATAATAGTATAAATATCTAGCCACGGCTCGCAGAGTTTAAGCCAGCTAGCTATATATAGACAATACAGAATTCTAAAAGTTAAAACAGCTTATACAAGTTTTTCTCTCAAAGTGAGCCTCTAGGAAAAGGTAAATATAAAGTGAGAGATATAAACAAAATAATAAAAAAGACTCCAAAACATATCCAGGATCCTCTGCTCTGTCACCATCGAAACAACTCACCGAGGTGGGTTGCGACCTGCATCTGAAAAAATAACAACAGAATATGGTATGAGAACCGGAGGTTCTCAGTATGGTAACAGTGCCCAGTGATGTAAGATATAAGACCCCGGGATGCTAGAGGCAATCCTAGAACTTCATATCCATCAAAAGATTCATCTTAAAGCATAACTAAAACAGTAAAGCGTAACTTAAAACCATAACATAATAAAAGGGTAATCTAACTTAGGGGATTTTCTAGTCTAACACTTCTCCACTGTCACACAGCCTTCACCATCCTATCCTCCATGCGATCTCATCTCCACTGCCTTCTGAACCTCTTCAATCTCAGTAGAAAGCACAGATCATATCAATGCATGTAAAACACAAGTATTGGCATATATGGCAAGTAATTCAAGTAGGCAATTAGGCATGTTATACAATTAGGCAAGAAATTACAGGTCGGCAAAGCAAACAAATAGATAGAAGATGCACATGATGAAAGCCTGTCCTATTGGCTGTGATATCACATTGTCGGTTCAACTGCCAACCCGATACATCTCCATGGAGATGTCGCCCTTCGAAATCATAATTGGGAACCCCCGAGATATGGTGCTCGGAACACCGTCCAAAATTTTGTGCCTGCACACTCTAGTGATCCGAAGGGATGCGAACGGGATACTCTTGCCACGGACCTCACATCTCAACATAAGCGGGACGAACCACCACCCTTATGCTGCCGCCGCTACCTCGACAGGCGGGATCCAACCAAACCGTCCCTGCTAGGTGCATAGCGTCTCAACAATCTCAATTTAAAAATGTTACATCAGTGGTTTTTCAAAAATTCATTATTTCATTTTATCAATACTTCATCATTGCAATCCGAGTCCTCGACTCATCTCAACCACTGTCAATTCATAATTCCCAATCTGAACTCATTAGTTCATCAATTACTAAATTCATATATTATTCTTCCTTCTCTCTCCACCAAACCCATCCTCAGTACACCAGAAACCTAAGCCTCCGTTCTCTAACTTTTCTAGTTAATACAAAATAATTTCACCCAAGATCTTCTCTATGTTTTAACATCCAAAAATAAGCCAAAAGTCTTAAATAGGCGTTGATGAGAGAACTTTTGCGTGGTCTAGAAATTTGCGGATAAATCCTCGTTGCAAGTATAGTTTCTAAACCTTCAAAAGTCCTTTCATACAAATGTTTTGGTTGTCACAAGTAACAAACCCCTTTAAAATTGATAATCGAGTATTTAAACATCGGGTCGTCTTCTCAAGGAATTGCAGGGAAGTATGTTCTTATTATTTGTTATGGAGATTGTAAATTTGGGGTTTTGAGAATAGGGAGCAAGTAATTTAAATTGCAATTAAAATAAATAAATAACTGTAAAATAAACTTTTGGCAAGGTATGAGAAATTGGAAGTCCTAGCCCAGTTATCCTTATCAACAATAATGAAAATTAACACTTGATTCCACTTAGTTAACCTTTACTAGAGCAAGGGAAGGTCAAGTGACTAATTAGTTTGATCTTCAAATCCTAGTTAATCCCTAAGGAAAGATTGGGATTATCGAAGTTCAGTTCAATTAGCAAAGATAACAATTATCACTTATGTTGAGTTAAGATAACTCCTGAGTTACTAATTTCTTAACCAAAGCCAAGAATGTAGAAAGCTAAATTAAAATCATAAATATCTGGAATACCTCAAATAAAATACATTCAAAGCAGTAAAATCTAACATGGAAAAGTTCATAAGCCAATTGGGCAACATAAATCAAATACAAATAAAAGCCTTAGAGTCAATAAAAATAGAAGCAAAAGTAAATAGAAAGGGATATTGAACCTGGGATCGAGAGTCACTCCTAAAACTAAGAGAAGTCCTAAATCATAATCCTAAGAGAGAGGAGAGAACCTCTCTCTCTAAAAACTACATCTACTCCTAAAATTATGAATGTGAAAGCCTTTTATGAATAGATGCAATCCCCCACTTTATAGCCTCTAATCTGTGTTTTCTGGGCCGCGAACTGGGTCGAAAACAGCTAACAAATCACTGGAGAAGAATTCAAACACGCTGATTTCTGTCACTACGATGCGGTCGCATGGATGACGCGGTCGCGTCACCTAGCATCAGGGAAACTATAGCATATTATATATCAAATCGAATCCCCGGACGTTAGCTTTCCAACGCAACTGAAACCGCATCGTTTGGACCTCTGTAGCTAAAGTTATAGCCGTTTGAGTGCGAAGAGGTCAGGCTGGACAGCTTAGCAACTTCTTCATCTTCTTGTATTCCTTCCACTTTTGCATGCTTCCTTTCCATCCTCCAAGTCATTCCTGTCCTATAATATCTGAAAACACTTAACACACATATCAAGGCATCTAATGGTGATAAGAGAGGATTAATAATAAGCAAATATAAGATCAAAGAAGCATGTTTTCAATCAAAACACATAATTAAGAAGGAAATATAAAACCATGCAAATAGTATGAATAAGTGGGTAAAGAGTTAATAAAAACCACTCAATTGAGTACAAAATAAACCATAAAATAGTGGTTTATCAACCTTCCCACACTTAAACACTAGCATGTCCTCATGCTAAGCTCAAGAGAAACTATAAAGATGAAGAGGAATGGTAGAATGTATGAAATGCAACCTATCTATATGAATGCAACTACATGCAAAATGTTTCTACCTAACTTGGTTAAGAGTAAATAAGTTCTCCAAGACAAATACAAACCAATTTTCACTAATTCAAATCATACAATAAAAAACAAGTAAACTTGTAAGAAGACATCTCATGAAAGCAGGGAACATAGAATTTAAGCGTTGAACCCTCACTGGAAGTGTATATTACTCTAATCTCTCAAGTGTATAGAGTAATTCACTCTAGTCTTCTCTAATAATGCTTTCTAAAACTTTGTTCTTCATCTAACCAATCAACAAATATTTAGCATACAAATGCAAACATCATGAGGTCTTTTCAAGGTTGTAATGGGGCTAAGGTAAAGGTAAGGATATATATATGGCTAAGTGAGCTATAATTTGAATCTTTGACTAACCTAAGTTCTCACCTAACATACATACACTCTATATAACTTTAAAATCATACCTAGCTACCCATAATTCCCACTTTTGTATGATTCCCATACTCATGTACCAAATTTTGATATTTCTTTACTTTTGTCACATGTGCATTGATATTTTCATTAACTTAACATTGGGATAATTTTGTCCCCTTATTTATATATATATATATATATATATATATTGTAGAGAAACAAACATAACTTATCAATGCACATGGATTTTCTATTATTTTTCTATTTTGGTTTTTCATGAGTAGGTTCCCAAATTCCTGATATTCAAATAAATTAGAAATATTATACTTTTCCTTTATTAACTCATGTTCCCACAGTTTCCCCACACTTAATTAACACACTATCTTAAGCTAACCAAAGATTCAATTGGGATAATTAATTTATTTTCTGCTTAAGGCTAGTGATGTGGTAAGATATAGAACAAATGGAGATTTCAAGACTCAAAGTGGCTGACAAGGGTGATTTAAAGGGTAGGCTTATTTGGGATAAGTGAGCTAAAATCAAATAATGGCCTCAATCATATGCAAGCATGTAAATACACTAAATATTGGACATATAGACTGAAACAAAGTAAAGATCACAATTATAGAGAAGTAAACACACAAGAATAAAATATTTATGGTTAAATAATGTAACCATGTAAATGAGCGCAAAATCTCACAGGTTGTATGTTCTTTGGCTCAAAAACCATGTTCCAAATACAACTTTAAACAAATTTAACAAAAAAATTTTCAATTTAAATTAGTAAAATTTTTCAAAAATAGGGTCTTTAGAAGAATTTTATTACTTTAACCAAGTAGTAACTAGATGCATAAAATAAAACAAATATGCAAATACAACAACTAATTTAACAAAGAAAATTAAACATTGGTGCTAAAATATGAAGTGACTAACCCATGGAAGTCGGTATCGACCTCCCCACACTTAAAGATTGTACCGTCCTCGGTGCATGTTGAGATGTGCAGGTGGACGGGCTGTTCCAACTGATGCTTTTCTTCAAGGATTGTGCTGATGGACTTGTTTGTCTCCCCATGTAAACATTTTTTGGTTCCCTTCCGGGTGTTCATCCTGAAAGAAAAAGGGAAGAAGAGTAACCCAGAAATAGAGATAAGAAAATAAAAGAAGTATGGGTGGGTTAATGCCAAATGATTAGGGTCTCATTTACATGGTAGCTATAACATGCAAGTGAGAAAACAATAGAAGCCATGGCATGCCAGTGGTATAAAATGTACAACAATGGGGAAGAGAGTGGGGAAGGAGAGATAATATAAATTCATGTCAATGCAAAAGTAATACAGATATAAAATATTGGCATTGATTTAAATAATATTACTCAATCAGAATTAAACAAGTCATGAAGCACCAAGAAAATACCAGAAAAGATGTAACAGTTGAATAAGAACATTTGAACACCAATGGTAAAATAATAAAAATATGCAATGAATGAAAGTATGTAAATAAATAAAATAAAATAAAATAAAAGATAAGAAGAATGAGAAGGGAAAGAAATAAAGTAAGAAAGAAAGAAGAAAGAAGAAAAGATAGAAGAAATTAGGATTAGAGAAGAAAAGATAAGAAAATTGGCACTAATCTGGATAGGTTGTGTGACGCTGGCGACGCGGTCGCGTGGGTGACGCGGTCGCGTGGTGCGCAATAAGGTCAGGCGACGCGGACGCGTGGGGCACGCGATCGCGTGACTTGATTTATGCTAGTGGCGCGAGTGCAGCCTCGCGGTCGCACAACTCTCTGTTTGAAACTTGGTATTGCCAAAATCCAGGGTGACGCGGTCGCATGGTCGACGCGATCGCGTGGGTGGACTTATTTCCAATATGACGCGGACGCGTGGGTGACACGTTCGCGTGGCAGGGCTTATGCTGCTAGCACGGATCCAGCCCAATTCCAGCTCAACTTTCGGCCATACACCCTTGTTACGTCGATTTACAGGGCCACGCGGTCGCGTGGGTGACGCGGACGCGTGGGGAAGCTATTTTGCAAATGACGCGGCCGCATCAGCGACGCAGTCGCGTGGGACGATTTGTGCCATTGGCACGCCTCCGGCCTTGTTCCTGCGTAACTCTCTGTTCAATTTCTTTTCCTCCTAACGCACTGGTGACGCGGACGCGTCAGCGACGCTGCCGCGTCACGTGCGTGCTTTTTTTTTTAACTCTAAAAAAAATATGCAGAATGCAGTGTTAATATGAATTTGATGCAAAACTCCAGGTTCAATATAATAAAATAAAATAAAACTCAAAAACAAATAAAACTAACAAAAAATGAAAAAGGAACGATCATACCATGGTGGGTTGTCTCCCACCTATCACTTTTAGTTAGAGTCCTTAAGTTGGACATTTGGCGAGCTCCCTGTTATGGTAGCTTATGCTTGTATTCATCCAAGAATCTCCACCAGTGTTTGTGATTCCAATGGCTTCCGGGGTCCCAAACTAGGCGCAGAAAACCTTCAAGTAAGTTAAAGCAAGTGACAAGGTCCCAAGAGTGTAGATTGTTGGAATGAATTTCGGGGTCCCAAACCTTGCTTTTGCACCCGTCTTCGAGTTGATTATCATGATTCCATCCGGGTGGCAAGCAATCTGAATTCTCACTAAAGCGGCCAACCAACTTCCTAGACCCATTCAGTTGAGCTTTACACCAACCTTTGCAATTAAACTTTGAGTATGCAACCATGTTGAACGTTGCAGGACAGTTCTTACCACTGACCATCTTCCTCTTACTCTTAATGCCACAAAGACTTCTAAGTTGACCATCCGTCTCCAGTAGCCCATATTCAAGTGGAATTAGAAAGCTAAGGGATATGAATTTTACCCACTTGAATGTTGTGAAGGATGATGGCAACTTAGGGGGAGGAGACTCCAATAACTTTGGCAAGGTGATTTCAAGATCCACTCCCTTGTGCTCTTCGACAACTTCCACCTCTTTGCAAGTTTCTTCAATATTAACCTCTTCCTCTTGGTAGCTTTCTTCCAATTCAATCTCTTTTTCATTGCTCACCAAGGGTATGGAAGGAGGCTCTGTGACTGGACTTTCCAATGGAGGTACAACATCTCTTAAGTCTGCAACCACTTCTTCATTTTTAATAATTGCTGCTTTGTCCAGTTGTTTAAGTATAAAATCATACTCATCCTCGATGGTTTTCTTTCCATGACAACTCCTTTCAACTACTCTTTCATCTTCAAGGGTCTCTCCTACCTTTACCCGTAGGGCCTCCTCTAGCTCTTTATGAAGTATGGATTCGCGAAGATGATTCCTTCTTTCCTGTTCCATATTAATAGCATAATTGGGATCATCTTGCTCTTGGATTGATGGATGTGGGTGCTCTTCCATGGAGGGTGGTGATGGGATGAAAAGATCATTATGTGGTTGAAAAGGAAGTGCACTAGAGCTTGAGGGTTGATTGTTGAAGGTATTTGGTGGTCTGATTTGGGCGACGAGAGCTTGTATAGTAGAGTTTAGATCGGCAAGTGCTTTCTCCATGGAGGTTTGGGTGGATAGGAGGGTTCATTTGGCTCATAAGGTGGTTGGTATGGTGGATACGGGTTAGGGTCATATGGAGGTGAATGGTGAAAAGGGGCTTGTGAGTATGGTGGTTCAAAGCTGTGTTGAGGAGAGGGTTTATAGGCATATGGTGGTGGTTGTTGATAGTCCATTGGAGGTGGTTGTTGCCATGAGAGTTGATCAAATCCTTGTGTCTCCTCCCATCTTTGATTATTCCAACCTTGATGCCTGTTCTCATTGTAATTTCCTCTTCCTGCAATATAATTGTAACCAGACTCATAACCAAAGGGGTGAGAGTTCATAGTAGCAAATAAAAATTAAAAATAAAAATAAAAACAAATTTAAATTAAAAGGTTATTTAAATTTTGAATTTTGAAATTTGAATTTTAAATTTTTGAAATTTGAATATTTGAAATTTGATTTTTTTTGAAATAAGATAAGATAAGATAAAAATTTTAAAATTAAAAATCTGAAATTTTTTTTCGAAAAAAATTAATTAAAAATATTTTTAAATTTAATGAGGAAAGAGAGAAACAATAAAATGACACCAAATTTCAAATTTTTAGATCAAAACGAAGAAAACAACTAACAACAGCTTGAAGGTTAAGATGAACGCGAAGAACAACTTGAAGATCAAGATGAACACTAAGAACAAATTTTTGAAAATTTTTTTTTAATAACTAAATAAAAACCAATAACCTCTTAATTTATGAAAAAGCAAAAATAAAAACAAAAATAAAAACAAATATTCAAACAAAAAGCAAAAAATATTTACAGTAATCAATAATAAGGTACACGTTTGTAATTCCCCGGCAACGGCGCCATTTTGATGAGAGAACTTTTGCGTGGTCTAGAAATTTGCGGATAAATCCTCGTTGCAAGTATAGTTTCTAAACCTTCAAAAGTCCTTTCATACAAACGTTTTGGTTGTCACAAGTAACAAACCCCTTTAAAATTGATAACCGAGTATTTAAACCTCGGGTTGTCTTCTCAAGGAATTGCAGGGAAGTATGTTCTTATTATTGGTTATGGAGATTGTAAATTTGGGGTTTTGAGAATAGGGAGCAAGTAATTTAAATTGTAATTAAAATAAATAAATAACTGTAAAATAAACTTTTGGCAAGGTATGAGAAATTGGAAGTCCTAGCCCAGTTATCCTTATCAACAATAATGAAAATTAACACTTGATTCCACTTAGTTAACCTTTACTAGAGCAAGGGAAGCAAGTGACTAATTAGTTTGATCTTCAAATCCTAGTTAATCCCTAAGGAAAGACTGGGATTATCGAAGTTTAGTTCAATTAGCAAAGATAACAATTATCACTTATGTTGAGTTAAGATAACTCCTGAGTTACTAATTTCTTAACCAAAGCCAAGAATGTAGAAAGCTAAATTAAAATCATAAATATCTGGAATACCTCAAATAAAATACATTTAAAGCAGTAAAATCTAACATGGAAAAGTTCATAAGCCAATTGGGCAACATAAATCAAATACAAATAAAAGCATTAGAGTCAACAAAAATAGAAGCGAAAGTAAATAGAAAGGGACATTGAACCTAGGATCGAGAGTCACTCCTAAAACTAAGAGAAGTCCTAAATCCTAATCCTAAGAGAGAGGAGAGAACCTCTCTCTCTAAAAACTACATCTACTCCTAAAATTGTGAATGTGAAAGCCTTTTATGAATGGATGCAATCCCCCACTTTATAGCCTCTAATCTGTGTTTTCTGGGCCGTGAACTGGGTCAAAAACAGCCCGGAAATCGCTGGAGAAGAATTCAAACACGCTGATTTTCGTCACTGCGATGCGGCCGCATGGATCACGCAGTCGCGTCCCCTAGCATCAGGGGAACCATAGCATATTATATATCAAATCGAAGTCCCAGACGTTAGCTTTCCAACGCAACTGGAACCGCGTTGTTTGGACCTATGTAGCTAAAGTTATAGCCGTTTGAGTGCGAAGAGGTCAGGCTGGACAGCTTAGCAACTTCTTCATCTTCTTGTATTCCTTCCACTTTTGCATGCTTTCTTTCCATCCTCCAAGTCATTCCTGCCCTATAATATCTGAAAACACTTAACACACATATCAAGGCATCTAATGGTGATAAGAGAGGATTAATAATAAGCAAATATAAGATCAAAGAAGCATGTTTTCAATCAAAACACATAATTAGGAAGGAAATATAAAACCATACAAATAGTATGAATAAGTGGGTAAAGAGTTAATAAAAACTACTCAATTGAGAAGGTAAAAAAGTTAAAAACAAGAGTTTAGTTGAAAAACAGGGCATGTGCGTATGCACAGGGGTGTGCGTGCGCACGCCTAGGAGGATTTTCAAAATGTGTGCGTGCGCATAGAGGTGTGCCTACGCACAAGTGTAAAATTTTTCAATTCTGTTCGCTCGCACAAGGCGTGTGAACGACCTCAACAGAATGCACCTTCCAACGTGTGCGTGCGCACAGCTTGCAGAACTTCGTTGGTTATGTGCGTGCATAGAGCATGCTAGCACTCCCATTAGTAGCCATGTCCCCGTGTGTGTGCGCACAGAAAGTTGTGCGTGCGAACAAGTTCAAAAATTCATGGGGGTGTGTGCGCACACAAACCAGAAATCATAAATTTTGCAGCATGCACAGAATTCAGATTTTGACACCAAACTTTTAATGATCATATCTTTCTCTACAAAATTCAGATTTCCACAAAATTTAAACCATTTTAAAGATTGTTAAATTATCTTTTATTTGATATAAAATGCATCAAATTTCAATAACCGTAGCTCAAGATATGATCCGTCAAAATCAACCCAAAACTCATTTTTACAAAAAAGTCACATCTCAACTTTCCAAAATTCTCAACCAAAATCAAACCAAAACCATACCAAACTCCAATTTACCTCATAACTCACCCTTTGTGTCAAAATTCACCATTCATACCAAATTTTCATTCACACTTCATTATTCTCATCCTCAAATATCAAATATATACACTATAATCATTCCTCCACCAACACATTCATCAATCATCATTCTATCACTATCAATCTTCATCATCAACCTCATTCATACTCCATATCAATAATCAACAATATTACTCATCCAAATTCATCATACATCATACATCAACAACATTATTTAACAACATTAACAACATCAATTCATCATACATCCTCAACAACCAAAATCAACAACCATATCAATCCAAACCTATCTTATGGGTCACTAGCCTAAGTGTCCAAAAATATTATATATTTCATAGAGAAAACCAAAACCATACCTTGGCTAATTCCTAATATGCACTAAATCACCAAGTTGACCTCAACCAAGCTTCCACAAGTTCTCAAACTCAATCAAGTCATCATTTCAACTCCAATCTCCAAGTAAATGCCAATAATCACAACTTCAAACTATATATACACATAATTTCATAACCAATCAACCTAGGGTTCTACTTAATCACAATTTCACAAGGGTTTAAGACACTCTTACCTTACCCAACAGTTTTGGAAGCAAAGCCCAATAGTAATCAAGTGCTAGAGTGTACCTAAACACCAAAAACACAAGATTTCACTCAAAACCAAAATCCCAAAATTCGAATTTCACAAGGGTACGAAACTGGGCAGGGAATTTTGAGTTCTTACCTACACAAGTAGAATAGAACTAACGAGCTCGGCGAGAACTTCGTGTAGCCGTTGACAGCACACGAATCGGAGCACCGTAGCTCGAGATATGGCCACCGGAAGAGATGAGTAAATAGTGTTTTAGCTCTCTTCTCCCTCTCCTCTCAATAATGCAGCCGCGAGTTTGGTGTTTAATGAGGTTATGGGCTGTATGTCATGGTTCATGTGAGTGTATTTATATGTTGGACTTGGGTCCAACTTGGGCCCGATCCAACCCGTTAGCGTTTTTGGCCCGTTTGGTCCAATTTCGGGTCAAACCTTTTAAAATTAGCGCCCGATTTCCAACTTTAATTTATTTTCTAAGTTTTCTACTGGTTTCACTGCGCTCACATAGTACCGAACAGATCTAAGCCGGTACTACCGGTTAAATTACCGGTACGCATTTTTATGTGGTTTTTTGTAGAAAATTATATTTTCCAACTCAGAAAAATCTACTGAGTCCAAATATCATATTAAAATGTTCTAATTAATATTTTAAAATTTTGAACCTAATTCGAGTAATTAAATTATTATTATTTTATATTAATTAATTGGTTAATTAATTCGCAGTTCTTACATAACTGGTCAGTATTTTACTTTTTCTTTAAGTTTAATATTGTGACACATTTTTAATAGATAAATGAATTTTAAAAAAAATTATTATTTTATCATTATATGTTAGCATATTAATGTATTAATAATAGATATTAAGTGCAAGCATAATTGATCTTAAAAAATTTATTTATTTAAAATCATTACAAGAACCAATATAAAAAAGAATGGCAGTGCCTAATAAAAAAAATTAAAATCTATATACAAATTTTTTTTATAAAAAAAATGATACTTAAAATATTTATTTACTAATTAAAATGAAAAAAAATGTAAACTTTAATGAAAACAAAAATATAGTTAATTTAAAATACTTTATATTTTATTGAATCATTTTGATATAATTCACACAAATATGACAAAATAAAATAATTCAATAAAATATATTTTAGGTAATAAAATAAATAAAAAAATTAAAATGATAAATCTCGGCAAAAGCATACAAAATTAAAATTATTAGAAGTAATAGAACAAATAAAATACGAACTAATATTATCATCATGCATTGTATTATTTCGATCAGTAATATCTAAACATTTAAAAATATGAAACAAAACATACAAACTAAAAAATTCAAGCAAAAGCAAAAATTGTTATAACCTATATAAGATAATTAACTAAAAAATGCTATAAAATAATAGATGCAACTGAGAACTTTATACCAAAAAAATTATGATATATAAAGATAGTATTCTTAAAAAAACTTTTATGTATTTCAGATACAAATATATTGTATTGACTATTTCATCTAAAAAAATAGTCTATAACAGACACAATGTTAACATATAAATAAAAACCAAGGGTTTGAAAACCGAACTGGCCGGTTCGACCGGATTAATCGAGAACCGGTCAGTTAGCCAATCTGGTCAATACCTAAAACTAGCCTGAAAAAATTGGTGAAAAAACTGGCCAAACAGGTGAACTGGATGAACTGGCCGATTTTTTTAAAGTCTGGTCTCCCCTTCAACACCAAATGGCGCCGTTTTGGTTTAATTTAAAAAAAAAGGAACAAAACCAAAACAGGCAACCCCCAAATGCCCCCAATCCCCTTTCCCTTCTCTCTCACGCTCAGAACTCCCCAAAATCCCTAATTCAAAGGTGGCATCTTTGGAGAGCAGCGGAAGAATGAGTGGAGTGCTTGTCGGAGCACGGCAGCGGCGGAGGAAGGAGGCAGTGAAACTGTGTCTGAGGTTGCTGTGCATGGCTTTCCGAGCATCTCTGCTTCTCTCTTCCCTCTTCTTTCTCACTCTCAGTTTCACCAAAATGACAAAATGCCCCAATCTATCTCACTCTCAGTCTTAGACGCCGACACTCTTCTCTCTCCTCCCCATCGTCGGCCGCCTCTTTCTCATCGTCAAAGACGCCCTGTCTCCGAGAAATTTTTCTCTCTCTGTGTCTGTGTCGAGCACCACTTTGTGCGAAGTGCGAACATACCCGTGCCGCTGTGGGCTCTTCGCCATCGCTGTGAGTTCTTCAATCTTCGCCGTCCCTCAACATCTTTGTGGTCTTCTTTATTTTCACTGATTTCTTCCCTCTTTCACTTTAGTTTTTGATTTGTTTCCTCTGTTGTGTGTGGAACGAGTCACTGATTATTTGTTAATTTTATTTATTATGATTTCTAAGTTGCTTCACTTGTTTGTTGCTGATTTTTTTATTCTCATTTGATGGTGCTCAGATGCATTGCTTCACTACATTGTTTATCTTGAAATTTTTTCTGGTTGAGTTGTTTATGACTTTATGCTATGATTCTGATTTTGAATTGTTTATGAGTTTATGCTGATTTTTCTAATTTGGTGATTCTGCTTCTTGTTCTTTCTTATTCTGAGTTGTTGATGTGTTGTGATGGAGTATAGAATTTTTGAAAATTCTAATGTGAATATGCTGATTTTCTGAATTTTGATTTTTTATATTTGTCTATTTTAATTTTTGTTAGTTATAAAATTTGATGTTTGAAGTAATTTGTTAATTTTTAACTATAAATAAATTATTATATAAAATTTTAAAATTTTAAATTTTATTAATCTAAAAATTATTAAATTTAAATATTTAAAATTATATATTAAATTTTTAATAATTTTTTATATATTTAGTTAAACCGGTTGAATTCTGGTTGAACCTTTAAACCATTGAACCAGTCACTTTACCGATTCATTGACCGTTCCGGTTCTCGCAATCTTGACAAAAACATATAGGGTGTGTGTGGTTGAAGGGAATATAAGTATATTCCCAGGAATTTTGAGATGGGAATATCTTATTCCCATGTTTGGTTCAAGATTTAAAAAATTATTCCTAGGTATGTTTTATTCCCTGGAATCAAAATCCCACCCATTTCGTTCCCATCTCCCCCCTGGTTATCTTTAATTCCAATGGGAATGGAATGTGTATAATAAAGTGAAAAGACCAAAACACCCTTGTTAATTTCACTCCAACCCTTCTTTTCAGATTTTTCCCAATTCATTTCAAACAAAACGAAACCCTAGCAGAAACACTCCTCCATGAAAACAACTCCCTAGCGAGGCTTTTCTTCAAATTCATGGAGGCTCCACCGGCGTTGGCACCGCCTCGCCGCCGATTTCGATTTGCATGACCACCACGATCCTTATTCTAGAAGAAAATCGTTCGCGTTCGTGTCATCATCACAGTTCACCTCGGTTCACCAGTACTGCATTTTTGCCACCATCGTCGCGACTCTGTTTAGATCCTTCGCGTTGTGTGGTCGCGTCTGGCCTCTCTCCTCCGTTTGAGATCCGTTGCTCGCGCGTCTCTGCCTATGCGTCTGTTCGAGTTGCGCTTACTGTTCGTGTCATCTCCCTCCTCGCATCTGTTCGAGTTGTGCAACCTTGTTCATCTTTTTCAAGCACAGAATCTTCTTCTTCAGGTAAGAATTTTAAACTGTTAGCACTGTATGGCTTTCTAGTTGTCCTATGATTAGTTACTGATAAGTAGAAATCGGACTGATTTGCATGAGAGAGTAACTAAATCAGAAATTGATATCATGCAATAATAGTCTTTGAGATGAAATGGTGATCATTGATTTTTTTCCCTGAGTTTGTATGAACTTAACTGAATTGCCAATCATATAGTTGAAGCGAAGTCCCCTGAATAAAAAACACAGAACAAGAGCTCTGACCTCATTGATTATATTCTTTCTTCTTTTGTGATTGACTAGTGCAAAAGACATGTTGATTAGGGCTAATACTTCTTTTGATTTTTTTATGCTTTCTACATCATATTACACTATTTTTCTAAAATAGACTGCTAATTTGATTAGTTATTTTCTTGATTTCTTATATACTCTCTGTGACTATGTTGCATGCAAACAACGTGTTTGATGATTTGCCTCAATAAAGAGTTTAGCTTGTGACATATTTTTACATGTTTAATTTGGTTTAAATCTGACAAAAATATATTTTTACATGATTAATTTGGCTTGAAAAGACTGCTCAATCTTCCTCATCTCCACTGGGTTTGTTGCTCTACTGCCTCCTCTGTTTAAGGCTTCATCTTTCCTGGTTCGTTTTTCTTTATAACTATAACAAATATTAATCTGTTTTCTTGTGTATAATATAACTTGATCTATTACATTTTATGTTATATAAGTATTGAAGGTTTGAATTTTGCATTTATTACTTTTGATGTCAATGGAGGATTGAGTTCACCTCTTTTCTCATTTAGAAGCTTCTTATATAACTTACAAAGCATTTAATTTCATTTCTTATCTTGTTACATATTAAGGATCTTGTTTGATTTTATGTTGGTTGAAATGAAGTAGTTGTAGCTTAGGAACTTATGATATTAGCACCGGCATAATGTTCTTGTTGCACTGCACTGCTATCTTTATGGCCAAGGCCAAATAACTTGGAATTTAATTTATAGGGCACTTAAATGAACAAAAGTAAAAGCACTTTTACAGCACCAAATTGATTTTATCCATGGCGCAGCTAGGACATCATGTGGGATACATATATACTCTGTCTCAGGTCCAAACTCTTCGAACCAAAATGCCTTCGGCCTAAGTTTGTGCGTGCCAAAAGCCTAAAACCTTATGCTGGATTGCTGGATGGGTAATGTGGGCTAAGGGCAACAGGTTCAATCATTCTATGGAGCAAGTGAGAAAGAGCCAAATACAAATGCTATGTGCCTCTGGCATATTATCTATCTGTCCACTACTTCAGGAATGACGGGTTTGCCTAGATAAACCTGTTGCATCTCATCTCTCCAAATCTGCAAGGACATCAATTATACACATAGCTTCAACGTAATTTTCTATCCTAATTTGTTTATATAGCACAAAAAGAATCTACTTTAAAATATTGAATTCACCCATTCATTGAAATCATACCATGTTATTATCAAGGTGAATCTCAAGTTTTAGGTGTGTTAGATACTCTGTTTTTTTTTATAAGTATCGTTAAATACTATGTTATTTTATATGGTTGATTGTTTATATCTACTAGCTTGGTTTTGATTAATAATATGTATTGTATACTTGAATTGATTTACAAAATTTGAATGTCTTATAACTAAATATTTTAATGTTTTGTTCTTTTTTTGACAGAATGGATCCCAAACAGAAGATGAGAGTTATTGCCTGCTTGATTTTTCTATGTATGAAGTTGTCTATTGTAACATTGATTTCACTTTATTGATGTGTTTGTGTTCTTGTACAAGAGTTGTGCATGTAACTTTAACTTTTGAGACTTCTTTGTAACTTTAATTTGGATAAGAGTAAAGCTTTTTAATACATATGTGGTTAGAACCGTTGAGATTTATTTTATATAAGTTCAATTATTGATTGAGACGAATTATGAATTATGAAATTTTTGAAAATTTAAATACGTATTTTGTGTCAATTTTAATTAAACATATGTAATACTAGGGTTATTTTAATAAATTTAAAAATTTAGAGTCAATAATAATTTTAATTAAAAATTTTGTTATTAGGGATATTTTAGTAAATTTAAATAATTTAGAGTCAATAATAATTTAACTAAAGATATTTGTTATTAAGAATATATTTGTAAATTTAAAAAAATTTAGAGTTAATAATAATTTAACTAAAGATATTTCTTATTAACGATATTTTAGTAAATTTAAAAAAATTTAGAGTCAATAATAATTTAACTAAAGATATTTGTTACTAGGGATATCTTAGTAAATTTAAAAAAATTTAGAGTCAATAATAATTTAACTAAGGATATTTGTTATTAGGGATATTTTAGTAAATTTAAAAAAATTTAGAATCAATAATAATTTTAATTAAAGATATTTGATATTAGGGGTATTTTAGTAAATTTAAAAAAATTTAGAGTAAAAAATAATTTAACTAAAGATATTTGTTATTAGGAATATTTTAGTAAATTTTAAAAAAATTAGAATCAATAATAATTTTAATTACAGATATTTGATATTAGGGGTATTTTAGTAAATTTAAAAATAAAATAAAAATAATATTTTATTATATTTATATTTATTTAAAAATTAGAGTCTAAAAAAATTAATTAAAATTATTTTATTTATTATATTTATATTTTATTATATATATTTACTAAATTTAATCATTAATATTCTAATTAAAAATTATAAGGGCATTTTGGACAAAGTATTCACAATTCCCAAATATATTAAATATGAACCAAACAAAAACTAAAATATTCCTAAGCATATTATTAATATTCCATAGATTTTATTTTTACAAACCAAACATAAGAATACTATATACTTGGTAATATTATTCCAAGGAATCATATTCCTAGTAATGATATTCCTAGGCATAAAAATTAATCCTTGAACCATACACATCCATAATGGGATAATAAAATAATAAACATTTAAAATAATATAATGTTATAGATTGTATGTGGTTTTAGCTTGGTTATAACAATTTTGAATAAAATATTTTAAAACAAAAAGATTTTATTAGAGAAAAGAATAAAACTATTTTAATACACAATAAATAATATTTTCTTATAATTAAAAGAATAAAAGAATTTATTTAACGAATAAAATTTTTTTTATAAAGAATAAAATAAAATATTTTATAATTAAAATTGTTAAATACTTCTAAATAACAAAATTAAAAAAAAAATAAAGTCAAACAACATCACAATATTATATAGTATAACAAAGTTAAAACGAAATATTTTCACACATCATTTAAATATATTTGATAGTTACTTATCTCTTTTATGATCATTGTAATAAAAGTCATTCTTTATTTTTATAATCAACAAAGTACTATTCTTTTAAGTTGTTACAAAATTTATCATTTTCTATTATGAATGTAACCATATATATAAATTTAATACGAGTACAGAAATTCAAAAAAATGTTCGAGCATCGCACAATTGTGCTCAAAATTTTCAAGAGGATACAATAACTTCGAACTCCGCTACCAATCTCAAGGACATGTCATTACTATAGCGCATATCTATTTCACCATGAAACATTCGAAATGTGCTGTAATGGGGGAAAGTCTCTCTTCCCTGAGTAAATGCTCCTCAGGAATTGCTTGAAATCTTTCTAGATCCTTTTGCAGAAGGAAACTATTTTAGAAAACATATTAGTGGATACAATCATGTATTTTCCTACACTTCGTGTGGTGTGCACATAGACAAACAACTGGCTATAACAGGTCATGGTATATATACATTTCGTGCTCAAGGCTCAATATATCACAGTATAGGAGGATTTTATCCGAATCAGGGCATGCAATAACATTTTTTGCAAATGTACATATATGATACTGAGCAGGAGTTGCAGAATAGGATGCTGGAGAACACACAACAACATGAAATATTAATTCTCAATTTACAACAATTGCTACACCGATATTGTAACACCCTACCACACAGAGCCTTACGCTTAAGTTGTAAAGCAGAGGTGGCGAGGTATTACGACCTCTAAAAGAAAAGACTTATATAAATATAGTTGAAAATAGTTTTATAACAAGGAGCCTTGAAGAATAAGCTAATCAAAAAGCAAAAACAGAAAATCGTATCACACTAGTACGTATGAGCGTAAATAGAATGGACAAGGTCAAAGAAAGCTGAAAACGTAATATACATATCAGAGTTCCAAAACACAGATATCAAGCTCCAGACTCGACTTGCGAAGCTAAGGTCGGGCAGAGTATATAATTATATATTTATATACAACCCAAAATAAAACTCAAACTATAAAATATACACCTTTATCTATAAGTCAATCTCTAGGAGGGACAAAATACAAAATACACATGTGAAGATTCTATAAACATATATACATAGCACAAATACAAAATACAACATCCCAAAATAACCAAACATCACTTGCACAAGAAACTCCAACTGCTCAATAATGAGTCCATATTTGATGGTATATTTTGACTCAATTTGGATGGATTCTAGCACATGAACTCACACTTAAGCACCAAAATAGCATACTTTTGTGTTTTGTCCCCAATTTGATCCTAAATGTGAAAACATGCGATTTTGTGCTTGAAATGAGCAATTTAATTCTACTTTTATTCCATTTGATGCCATGACATGTGTGCTGAGTGATTTTAGGCCTTGGAGGCAAGAATGGATAGTCAAAAGTGGAAGAAAGCATATACAAGGGAGAAAGCATAAAGAAAACAAGGAAAAGCATACACAGCGAAGTGTGCGTACGCACGACCACCTGTGCGTACGCACAGGTCGATGTTCAGCCAAGTGTGCGGATGCACACATCTGTGCGTCCACACAAGTCCCTGCACGTGATTTCATTAATGAAACATGTGCTACGCGAATTTTGGAGGCTTTTGGCCCATTTTGGAAGGCTTGAAGGCTGAATTGAAGTGCTATATGAAGGGGATATTGACGTTTAGGATTTTTTGCCAGTAAAGAATGTCATAAAAACAGTCGCGTTGTAGATATAGTCTCTAAACCGACAAAAATCCCTTCGTACAAACGTTTTGGTTGTCACAAGTAACAAACCCCTTTGAAATTGATAACCGAGTATTCAAACCTCGGGTCATCTTCTCAAGGAATTGCAGGGAAGTATGTTCTAATTATTGGTTATGAGTTTGTAAATTGGGGTTTATTAGGAAGTAAGGTGGGAATATGTTATATGACAAGTTCTATTAATGTATAAGATAAGAAGCAACAATAGTAAATGGCAGAGGAAATAAAATAATAATAATAAAAATAAACTCTTGGCAAGGTATTAGAAATTGGAGGTCCAGATTAATTATCCTTATCAATAGTAATGAAAGTTTAATCTTAATTCCACTTAGTTAACCTTTACTAAAGCAAAGGAAGGTCAAGGGACAAATTGGTTTGATCTTCGAATCCTATTTATTTCCTAAGAAAAGTTTGGGATTATTGAAGTTCAAACCAATTGGCAAGATAACAATTATGCTATTGAGTTGGATAACTCCTGAGTTACTGATTCCTTAACCAAGACCAAAAGAGGAAAAGTAAATTTACTGGAATAAAAATGCCTTCAGATGGGAAGCAACAGTAACATAAATAAAAGAAAGAAATCTTGAATCTGAAATACCTCGAATTATAATAAATAGAACATCCAAGTCTTAATCATGAAAAGTTCATAAGCCAATTGGGTAACATAAATTAAATGAGAATAAAAGTATTAGAGTATTTGAAAGTAAAAGAGAAATATGAAGAAAAAGGAATATTGAACCTGGATCGAGAGTCACTCTTAAAAACTAAGAGAAATCCTAAATCCTAATCCTAAGAGAGAGGAGAGAACCTCTCTCTCTAAAAACTACATCTACTCCTAAAATTGTGAATATGAGAGCCTCCCTTTGAATGGATGCAGTCTCCCACTTTATAGCCTCTAATCTGTTTTTTCCGGGCCGCAAACTGGGTCAGAAACAGTCCAGAATTCGCTGGTTTCGAATTTTAATGCGCTGATTTCCGTCACTGCGATGCGGCCGCATGGATCACGTGGTCGCGTCGTCTAGCGTCAGGGGAACCATAGCATATTATATATCAAATCGAAGCCCCGGACGTTGGCTTTCCAACGCAACTAGAACCGCGTCGTTTGGATCTCTGTAGCAAAAGTTATAGCCGTTTGAGTGCAGAGAGGTCAGGCTGGACAGCTTAGCAATTTCTCCAACTTCTTGCATTCCTTCCACTTTTGCATGCTTTCTTCCCATCCTCCAAGCCATTCCTGCCTTATAATATCTAAAAACACTTAACACACATATCAAGGCATCTAATGGTAATAAGAGAGGATTAATAATAAGCAAATATAAGATCAAAGAAGCATGTTTTCAATCAAAACACATAATTAGGAAGGAAATATAAAACCATGCAAATAGTATGAATAAGTGGGTAAAGAGTAGATAAAAACCACTCAATTGAGTACAAGATAAACCATAAAATAGTAGTTTATCAACCTCCCCACACTTAAACATTAGCATGTCCTCATGCTAAGCTCAAGAGAAACTATAAAGGAATGAAGAGGAATGGTAGAATGCATGAAATGCAACCTATGAATGCAACTACATGCTAAGATGTTTCTACCAACTTAGTTAAAAATAAACAAATCTTTCAAGAGGAAATATGAACTGGATTTCACTAATTCAAATCATGAAAATGAAGTACAAATAGACTTGCAAGAAGAAAATAGCTCATGAAAGCAGGGAACAAGGAATTGAGCATCGAACCCTTACTGGTAGTGTATACACTCTAATCACTCAGGTGTTTAAGGTTCGATCTCTCAATTCTCTACTAACCTTGCTTTCTAAGGCTTGCTCTTCATCTAACAATCAACATAAATTTAATGCACAGATACACATATCAAGAGGTCTTTTAAGGGTTGTAATGGGGTTAGGGTCAAGGTAGGATTGTATTTGGCCAAGTGGACTAAACTCTGAATCCTTAATTAACTTAAACTTTTCACCTAACTTAAACAGTCCATGTAATCATAATACAACATCCAACTATCCATCAACCATGTTTTTCACATATTCATGCATTCTAATTTCAAGTACAACTCATATGCATTGCTTTCACCACATATTTTGGGGCATTTTTGTCCCCTTTTACTTATTTGCTCTTTTTCTTTTCTTTTTCTCTCTCTTTTTTCTCCTTTTTTTTATATATATATATTTTTTTTCTTTTTTTTTTCTCAATGCATATGATTAATTTATTGAATGCATGAACATGTCCCAAACATTTCTTTCACATTTTTAGAAAATTCTAACATACTCAATTCTCAAACCAAATATTTCCAAACCCAATTTCCCACACTTAAATCATAAGCACTCTCACTAGTCTAAGCTAACTAAGGATTCAAATTAAGGACATTATTGTTTTTTCGCTTAGAGTTAATGATGTGCTAAAGTAAAGAACAAAGGGGTAAAATAGGCTCAAAATTGGTTTGCAAGGGATAATGAAGGGTTAAGGCCATATGGGTATGTAAGCTCAGTGAACAAAGGCCTCAATCATGTAAGTGTATGCATACATCAAACCATGAAAATATAGAATTAAGCAAGACAAAGATCACAATTTTAGAGAGAAAAAACACACTAAAAATAAAATATTGGTTGAAAAATGCAACCAATTCAAATAGGCTCAAAGATCTCACAGGTTTTGTGTGTTCAAGCTCTAAACCATGTTCCAATATAATATTTCTTCAAACAAGTGTAACAAAAATTTTATTCAAATTAGTGAAATACTTTAAAAGATTTCTTGAAAAAGAAAATATTACTTTAACCAAGTGGTAAAATATGCAAAAAAATCAAACAAATATGCAATCAAACATGCAAGTGCAACAATGAATAAAAAAATTTGGTGTTGAGTCAAGAAATAACTAACCCATGGGGATCGGTATCGACCTCCCCACACTTAAAGATTGCACCGTCCTCGGTGCATGCGAAGATGTGCAAGTGGATGGGTTGCTTCAACTGATGCTCTTCTCATCGAGGAATGTGCGTAGGAACTTGTTTGTCTCTCCCATTAAGAAGCTTTTCCTCTCCCTTTGTGGTGGCCATCCTGAAAGAAGAGGGAAAAGAAAAAATAACCCAAAAAAGATAGAAAATAAATAAATAAAATATGGGTGTTAATGCCAGATAATAAGGGTCTCAATTACATGGTAGCTACAACATGCAAGTGAGAAAACAATAAAAGTACATGGCAGATCAAGAGTGCAAAAATTTACAACAATGGGAGGAGAGAGTGGGTAATGAAAGACAATGTAAGTTCGTGGCAATGCAAATGAAGTGCAAGTATTATAAAAGATTGGCATTGGCAGATAAATAATATCATCCCACAGTGTAAAACAAGTTATTAAGCACCAAAGTAATTCAAGAAAAGATGTAACAGTTGAATAAGAACTTTTGAACACCAAAATTAATAAATTTAAAAAAATAAAAATATGCAATGAATGAAAGTATGCAAATAAATTAAATAAAATAGAATGGGAGTGAGAGAAAATAAGAGAGGAAGAAGAAAGAAATAAGAAAAGATAAGAGAATAAGGATTCAGAGAAGAAAAGATAAGAAAATTGGCACTAATCTGGATAGGTTGTGCGACGCCGGCGACGTGGTCGCGTGGGTGATGCGGTCGCATGGTGCGCAATAAGGTTAGGCGATGCGGACGCGTGGGGCACGCGATTGCGTGACTTGATTTGTGCTAGTGGCGCGAGTGCAGCCTCGCGGTCGCACAACTCTCTGTTCAAAACTTAGTATTGCCAAAATCCTGGGTGACGCGGTCGCGTGGTCGACGCGATCGCGCAGGTGGCCTTATTTCCAATATGACGCGGACGCGTTCGCGTGGGAGGGCTTGGGCTGCCAGCACGAGTCCAGCCCAACTCCAGCACAACTTTCGGCCATGCACCCTTTTTACGCCGATTTCAGGTCACGCGGCCGCGTGGGTGACGCAGTCGCGTGGGAGGCCATTATTCCCATATGACGCGGTCGCGTCAGCGACGCGGTCACGTGGGTTGATTTGTGCCATTGGCACGAATTTGACGCTGCTCCTGCGTAACTCTTTATTCGTTTTTATTTTTCTCCCCTCTCCTTGCGACGCGGACGCGTCGCTAATGCGGTCGCGTCGCGTGCTCGCTTTTTTTTTTTGTAATCTAAAAAATATAGAATGCAGTGTTAATATGAATGTGATGCAAAATTCCAGGTTCAATATAACAAAATAAAATAAAATTCAAAAATAAATAAAACTAAGTAATGAAAAGGGAACGATCATACCATAGTGGGTTGTCTCCCACCTAGCACTTTTAGTTATAGTCCTTAAGTTGGACATTTGATGAGATTCCTGCTATGGTGGCTTGTGCTTGTACTGATCCAAGAATCCCCACCAATGTTTGTATTTCCAGTAGCCTCCGGGGTCCCAAACTAAGCATGTAAAGCCTTTAAGAAGCTTCAAACAGATTCTTAAGCTCCCGGGGGTGACAAATGTCAGAACAGATTCCAGGATCCCAAACTTTACTTTTACACCCGTTCTTGTCTCGATCTGCACTTTTCCAGCCGGGTGAAAGGTGATCTGAATTCTCACTGCAGCAACCAAACAACTTCCTAGACCCATTCAGTTGAGCTTTATACCAACCCTTGCGTTTGAACTTAAAGCTTCCAACCATGATGAACCTTGCAGGACAATTCTTACCACTGGCCATCTTCCTCTTACTCTTAATGCCACAAAGAGCTCTAAGTTGACCATCCGTCTCCAGTAGCCCATATTCAAGTGGGATTAGAAAGCTATGGGATATGAATTTTACCCACTTGAATATTGTGAAGGATGATGGCAACTTAGGGGGAGGGGTCTCTAACAAGTTTGGAAATGTAATTTTAAGCTCCACTCCCTTGTGCTCTTCTTTGACATCTTCTACCTCTTGATCAACCTCTACAAAATCTTCAACCATGATTTGCCTTGGAGGTTGTATGCTCTTCTCAACATCAACATCAAACACCGTGGAAGGAGGCTCTGTGACTAGACTTTCCAATAGAGGTACAACATCTCTTAAGTCTGCAACAACTTCTTCCTTTTTAATAATTGCTGCTTTGTCCAATTGTTTAAGTATAAAATCGTACTCATACTCGATGTTTTTCTTTCTATGACAACTCCTTTCAACTATTCTTTCATCTTCAAGGGTCTCTCCTACCCTTACCCGTAGGGCCTCCTCTAGCTCTTTATGAAGTATGGATTCGCGAAGATGATTCCTTCTTTCCTGTTCCATATCAATAGCATAATTGGGATCATCTTGCTCTTGGATTGATGGATGTGGGTGCTCTTCCATGGATGGTGGTGATGGGATGGAGAGATTATTCTGTGGTTGACAAGGAAGTGCACTAGAGCTTGAGGGTTGATTGTTGAAGGTATTTGGTGGTCTGATTTGGGCGAAGAGAGCTTGTATAGTAGAGTTTAGATCAGCAAGTGCTTTCTCCATGGAGGTTTGGAGTGGATAGGAGGGTTCATTTGGCTCATAAGGTGGTTGGTATGGTGGATATGGGTTAGGGTCATATGGAGGTGAATGGTGTAAAGGGGCTTGTGAGTATGGTGGTCCCAAGTTGTGTTGAGGAGGTTCATAGGCATATGATGGTGGTTATTGATAGTCCATTGGGGGTGGTTGTTGCCATGAGGGTTGATCAAATCCTTGTGGCTCCTCCCATCTTTGATTGTTCCAACCTTGATGCCTGTTCTCATTGTAATTTCTTCTTCCTGCAACATAATTGTAACCAGACTCATAGCCAAAGGGGTGAGAGTTCATAGTAGCAAAATAAAAATGAAAATAAAAATAAATTTAAATTAAAAGGTTATTTAAATTTTGAATTTAAAAATTAAATTTTGAAATTTGAAAATTTTTTAAATTTAAATTTTGAAAATTTTGAAATTTGATTTTTGAAATAAGATAAGATAAGATAAAAATTAAAAAATAAAAAACTGAAATATTTTTTTTTTCAAAAAAAATTAATTTAAAATATTTTTAAATTTAATGAGGAAAGAGAAAAACAATAATATGACACCAAATTTCAAATTTTTTAGATCAAAATGAAGAAAACAACTAAGAACAGCTTGAAGGTCAAGATGAACGTGAAAAACAACTTGAAGATCAAGATGAACAATAAGAACAAATTTTTGAAATTTTTTTTAATAACTAAATAAAAATAAATAACCTCTTAACTTAAGAAAAAAGCAAAAGTAAAAATAAAAATAAAAACAAGCAAAAATAAAATATTTACAATAACCAATAATAAGGCACACGTTTGCAATTCCCTGGCAACGGCGCCATTTTGACGTTTAGGATTTTTTGCCAGTAAAGAATGTCATAAAAAACAGTCGCGTTGTAGATATAGTCTCTAAACCGACAAAAATCCCTTCGTACAAACGTTTTGGTTGTCACAAGTAACAAACCCCTTTGAAATTGATAACCGAGTATTCAAACCTCGGGTCGTCTTCTCAAGGAATTTCAGGGAATTATGTTCTTATTATTGGTTATAAGTTTGTAAATTGGGATTTATTAGGAAGTAAGGTGGGAATATGTTATATGACAAGTTCTATTAATGTATAAGATAAGAAGCAACAATAGTAAATGGCAGAGGAAATAAAATAGTAATAATAAAAATAAACTCTTGGCAAGGTATTAGAAATTAGAGGTCCAGATTAATTATCCTTATCAATAGTAATAAAAGTTGAATCTTAATTCCACTTAGTTAACCTTTACTAAAGCAAAGGAAGGTCAAGGGACAAATTGGTTTGATCTTCGAATCCTATTTATTTCCTAAGAAAAGTTTGGGATTATTGAAGTTCAAACCAATTGGCAAGATAACAATTATGCTATTGAGTTGGATAACTCTTGAGTTACTGATTCCTTAACCAAGACCAAAAGAGGAAAAGTAAATTTACTGGAATAAAAATGCCTTCAGATGGGAAGCAACAGTAACATAAATAAAAGAAAGAAATCTTGAATCTGAAATACCTCGAATTATAATAAATAGAACATCCAAGTCTTAATCATGAAAAGTTCATAAGCCAATTGGGCAACATAAATTAAATGAGAATAAAAGTATTAGAGTATCTGAAAGTAAAAGAGAAATATGAAGAAAAAGGAATATTGAACCTGGATCGAGAGTCACTCTTAAAAACTAAGAGAAATCCTAAATCCTAATCCTAAGAGAGAGGAGAGAACTTCTCTCTCTAAAAACTACATCTACTCCTAAAATTGTGAATATGAGAGCCTCCCTTTGAATGGATGCAGTCCCCCACTTTATAGCCTCTAATCTGTATTTTTTGGGCCGCAAACTGGGTCAGAAACAGTCCAGAATTCGCTGGTTTCGAATTTTAATGCGCTGATTTCCGTCACTGCGACGCGGCCGCATGGATCACCCGGTCGCATCGTCTAGCGTCAGGGGAACTATAGCATATTATATATCAAATCGAAGCCCCGGACGTTAGCTTTCCAACGCAACTAGAATCTCATCGTTTGGACCTCTGTAGCAAAAGTTATAGCCGTTTGAGTGCAGAGAGGTCAGGCTGGACAGCTTAGCAATTTCTCCAACTTCTTGCATTCCTTCCACTTTTGCATGCTTTCTTCCCATCCTCCAAGCCATTCCTGCCTTATAATATCTAAAAACACTTAACACACATATCAAGGCATCTAATGGTAATAAGAGATGATTAATAATAAGCAAATATAAGATCAAAGAAGCATGTTTTCAATCAAAACACATAATTAGGAAGGAAATATAAAACCATGCAAATAGTATGAATAAGTGGGTAAAGAGTAGATAAAAACCACTCAATTGAGTACAAGATAAACCATAAAATAGTGGTTTATCAGATATCAACACATATCAACACATTAGGCTTTATTAGAGTAGAGAGCTCAATTAGATAGTTTTTCATAGTAATTAGGAGTAGGAGTAGGAGTAGTGTAGCATTTCTCTCTTAGGGTTTCATTTCCATTTCCATTGTAGAATTTTATAGCAAGCTTTGATTTTGGATTTTGCTCCTTTAATTGTAAGTACTCTCAATTTCATCTTTAATTATAGCACTTCTACTTTCACTTTCTTTAGTTCAAGTTACTTTGTTCATATTTGTAATTTTGTGTTTCTTGAAGTTTTGATCAATGAATTTTATGTTTCTTGCTTCCTTTATGTTTGATTGCTTGTTTACATTTGGTTTTGTTGATAGTTAGTTATAGTTTTACATTTTACCTTGCAATTTTCCATGTTTTACTTTCACGCACACAAGGTGTTTGTGAAAATGCCAACTTTAGATTTTGAGTAGATTTTCCCACCTTGGCTTGTGGTTTGAGTTCCTAGGATACTAGAGTCATAATGTTCGATATTTAGTGGTAATTCTTGGGTAGTTAGTTGACTCTTGTCTCCATTGACGCTAGCCTTTTATCAACTAGTTTGGTAAGTTAGTTAGGACTTATGGATTAAGGTCAATTATGCTTGCTTGACTTACTCCTCGATATTTGGGTTTAACTAGGCGAGATTGACTCATGATGACTACCCTAGTTGTGGTTATGGCAATGATAGGATTCTTAGACTCTCATTCCCAAGTCAAGGCTTTCATTGCATTTATAGATTTTTCGCTAGTTTTGATCTCATTTCCTTCTTACTTGCATGAATTCCAATTTTGATTATTGCTTTGTTCTTTTATTCCTTAAGTTCCTTTAATCTTTTGTTCTTTGATCACACAACCTCTTTTTGTCCTTTTTAACAACCTAAAGCGTAACATTCCATTTGAATTCCTAGGGAGACGACCTGAGGTTGAAGTACTCTTGATCTCGGTTTATATTTGATTTGAATTAAACTTTGATTGGGGATTGTTTGTTGGTCTAGACTATGCTTGCAACGAGAATCCATATTTAGTGAAATTCTAGACCAACAGTAGTCCTCTCATCAAGTTTTTGGCACCGTTGTCGAGGAACCATGCAAACGGTGTTATATCTTTTAGTTGTTGTGAATATATTAATAGTGTAAATAGCACTTTTGGTTGTTTATTTGCTTTTGTTAGTAAATTTTTGTTTGTATTCTCTTTATGACTTTTTCACACCGTCACCATAATGCACCCCAATGGAACCCAAACACTTACTTTTCTAGTCACCAATTCTATACACCATCACCTCACTACATACAAAACCCTTATCCTCATGAGTTTGATTGTCAACCTTCATCACCTCCATCTTTATCTTCACATATGGATCAAGCCACACAAGAATTACTTTTCATGCTCATCCAAGAACAACAAGAGTTCCGGAAGAAAAAAGAGCAAGTCATGTCTACAGTAGCGGAAACTCTTAACCGGTTAGCTTCATTGCGTTCTTGCCATGACCAAGAAATTCTAGTGGATGAATGTGTAGAAACAAGTGAAAAGTGTGGAGTGAGCGAAGAATTGCAAAATCAAGTGGAAAATATCAAGTCGCAACATGAAGCACAAGAGGAGATAAATGAAGAGTTGGTAGGAAGTGATCAATAGGATTCCATCATTCAAGATTTTTTGTCCAACTTGGTCAACCCCGCCAATGACCTTCATAAGCCTCCCTTATTGGAATTGGAAGGAGATGTTGATGTGGTCTTCACACAACCTCTAATTTTTGACTTGAGTGATGAATAGGAAGGTTTAGAGGAAGTTGAGGAAGATCTTAGCTACCGAGAAGTAAAGATAGTTGTGCAAGAGCGAATTGAGTGGGTGAAGACTTCTCCAACAAGCTATATAGACCCACATCAATATGCCATCTTGGAAACGGATTGTCAACTTCAAACCCTTCTTGGAGTAGTGGATTATGGAGAGAAGAATGTTAATTGGCAAAGAAATGGAAAGTTCATCAAAGGAGCCAACTTAACATTTGGAGCTCAATTTTGGTGCAAGAGTCAAATTAGTGGATTCCGAAGAGTGCACAAGTATGTCAATGGTGATAGAGGAACTCAAGCATGGGATCCAGGCATTAATTTCAAGAATCGACACTTATGGATTCTAGTTGCTAGCTTGAAGTCTCTTAAGAGTTTGATTCAATTCATTTGGGATCCGGGAGGTCAAATCAATAGCAAACTTGGTTGGAGATTCAAGGAGGAGTGGAAACATAAGCCGCCCTAATAAGGATCTCCTCACCAAGTCCAACTTAAGGACTTTAAACCAAAGGGCTAGGTGGGAGACTGATGAGCGGATAATTTATACGCTTTTTGGCATTATTTTTAGTGTGTTTTTAGTATGTTTTAGTTAATTTTTATTAGTTTTTAAATAAAAATCACATTTCTGGACTTTACTATGAGTTTGTGTATTTTTCTATGATTTCAGGTATTTTCTGGCTGAAATTGAGGGACCTGAGCAAAAATCTGATTTAGAGGCTGAAAAAGGACTGCAGATGCTGTTGGATTCTGACCTCCCTGCACTCGAAGTGGATTTTGGGAGCTACAGAAACCCAATTGGCGCGCTCTCAATTGCGTTGGAAATTAGACATCATGGGCTTTCCATCAATATTTAATAGTCCATACTTTGCCCGAGATTTGATGGCCCAAACCGGCATTCCAAGTCAGCATAGAAATTCTGGCGTCAAAACGCCAGAACTGGCATAAAAGCTGGAGTTAAACGTCCAAACTGGCACAAAAGCTGGCATTTAACTCCAAGAAAAGTCTCTACATGTGAAAGCTTCAATGCTAAGCCCAAACGCACACCAAGTCGGCCCGGAAGTGGATTTCTGCATCAATTACTCATTCCTGTAAACCCTAGGTTACTAGTTTTCTATAAATAGGACCTTTTGCTATTGTATTTTCATACTTTAGATCTGAAAATACTTTTCACCTTTGGAACTTATATGTTCACGTTTAAGGCTGGCCTGACGGCCATGCCTAGACCTTTTGTTCTTATGTATTTTCAACGGTGGAGTTTCTACACAACATAGATTAAGGTGTGGAGCTCTGCTGTTCTTCATGAATTAATGCAAAGTACTACTGTTTTCTATTCAATTCACGCCTACTTCTTCTCTAAGATATATACTCGTTCTTCAACTTGATGAATGTGATGATCCGTGACACTCATCATTATTCTCACCTATGAATGCGTGCCTGACAACCACTTCTGTTCTACATGCAAACAAGCTTGAATGTGTATCTCTTGGGTTTCTAATCTAAGATTAAAACCTTCATGGTATAGGCTAGAATTATTGGCGGCCATTCCTGAGATCCGGAAAGTCTAAACCTTGTCTGTGGTATTCCGAGTAGGATCTGGGAAGGGATGACTGTGACGATCTTCAAACTCGCGAGTGTTGGGCATAGTGACAGACGCAAAAGGATCAATGGATCTTATTCCAACATGATCGAGAATCGACAGATGATTAGCCGTGCGGTGATAGCGCATTTGGACCATTTTCACTGAGAGGACGGGAGGTAGCCATTGACAACAGTGAAACCCAACATAGAGCTTGCCATGGAAAGGAGTATGAATGATTGGATGAAGACAATAGGAAAGCAGAAGTTTAGGAGGAACAAAGCATCTTCATACACTTATCTGAAATTCTCACCAATGAATTACATAAGTATCTCTATCTTATTTTATTCATCTTTTAATTATCAATTCTCCATAACCATTTGAATCCGCCTGACTGATATTTACAAGATGACCATAGCTTGCTTCAAGCCGACAATCTCCGTGGGATCGACCCTTACCCACGTAAGGTTTATTACTTGGACGACCCAGTACACTTGCTGGTTAGTTGTGCGGAGTTGTGACAAAGAGTTGGGATTACAATTGTGCGTACCAAGTTGTTGGTGCCATTGATGATCACAATTTCGTGCACCAAGTTTTTGGCGCCGTTGCCGGGGATTGTTCGAGTTTGGACAACTGACGGTTCATCTTGTTGCTCAGATTAGGTAATTTTATTTTATTTTTAAGCTTGTTATTCTTTTAATTTTGAAAAAATTTTTTTTTCTATTCTGTTCTTTAGAGTTTTTAAGAATGAATTCTAAAGTTTCATGATGATCTGTTGAAGTCTGGCTGGCTGTAAAGCCATGTCTAATCTTTTGGACCAAGGTTTCAACTTATCATCACAAGAGCTTGTTGATTTCTATCAATCTTGCTGTTGAATGTAATGATCTGCTAAAGCTTGGCTGGTCATTGGCCATGTCTAGTATTTTGGACCGAAGCTTTCACTGAAAGCTTGGCTGGCTAGTAAGCCATGTCTAATTCCTAGACCGGAGTTTTAGACTAACATTGCATGATTCCTGGAATTCTCATTAAGAACTTTGAATTCCTTATTTTCTTTTTTAAACTAATTTTCGAAAAAAATACAAAAAAACTTTATAAAATCATAAAAACCAAAAATTTTTGTGCTTCTTGTTTGAGTCTAGTGTTTATTTTTAAGTTTGGTGTCCTGCATGTTCTATTTAATTCCCTGCATTTTTCGAATGTATGAATTATGTTCTTCATTAATATTCAAGTTGTTCTTGATGATTTCCTTGCTCTGATCTTTAAATTCTCTTGTTTTGTGTGTTTTGATGTTTCTCATATCCATTCTCAATTTGTTAGTGTCTCTAATATGAAAATTTCTAAGTTTGGTGTCTTGCATGCATTGTTTGTTTGATCTTAGTTTTCATGATTAGTTGCATTTTGATTATTTCTCATCATTAAAAATTCAAAATTTTTTTTTTCAAAATTATGTCTTTTCAAGTTAATAATACAGAGAATTGAAGATTTAGAACATACAGCAGAGGAATTACAGAGAAAAAGCTGGGCGTTCAAAACGCCCAGTAAGGAAGGAAAACTGGCGTTTAAACGCCAGCCAGGTACCCTGGCTGGGCGTTAAACGCCAGAATGGATACCATTCTGGGCGTTTAACGTCAGGATGGCACAAGAGGGAAGATTTTGTTTTCAATTCAAATCTTTTTCAAATTTTCATAATTTTTCAAAATAAAATCTTTTTCAGATCATATCTTTTCAAAATCAAATCCTTTCCATTTTTTTTACTATTTTCGAAAATCCTTGCTAACAATTAGTGATTTGATTCAAAAATTTCCTCCTTGTTAAGAAAGGTTCAATATTTGAATTTTAGAATCATATCTTTTAAATTTCTTGTTAGCCAAGTCATTAATTTTAAAAAAACAAATATTTTTAATTGTTTGTCAATCATATCTTTTTAAAATCATAGTTTCTCAATCATATCTTCTCAACCACATCCTTTTCAAAATTGATTTTCAATCATATCTTTCTGATTTCTAATTTCAAAATCTTTTTCAAAATCACTTAACTACTTCCTCAATTTTAATTTTCGAAAATCATCAACCAATTTTTCAAAATTTCTTTTAATTATTTCAAAATCTTTTTAAAATTAATTTCGAAAATTCTTTCCCCCATCCTCACCCTCTTCTATTTAAGGGGCTAACCCTCCTCCTCAATGTGCAATTCGGACTCCCTTTTTCTATAAGTTCGAATTCTCTCATCTCTACCTCCTCCTTCTATTCTTCTTTTTCTCTGACATCTCAAGGAATCTCTATACTGTGACATAGAGGATTCCATACTTTCTTCTCCTCTCTTTCATTTGAGAAGGAGCAAGGACAAAGGCATTCTTGTTGAAGCTGATCCTGAACCTGAAAGGACCTTGAAGAGAAAGCTAAGAGAAGCTAAAGCACAACTCTCTGGAGAGGATCTAACAGAAATTTTCAAACAAGAAGAAGCCATGGCAGCCAAAAACAACAACAATGTTAACAATGCAAGGAAGGTGCTTGGTGACTTTACTGCACCTACTCCCGACTTCTATGGGAGAAGCATCTCTATCCCTGCATTGGAGCAAACAACTTTGAGCTGAAGCCTCAATTAGTTTCTCTAATGCAATAAAATTGCAAGTTTCATGGACTTTCATTGGAAGATCCTCATCAGTTCTTAGCTGAATTCTTGCAAATCTGTGATACTAGAAAGACCAATGGGGTTGATCCCGAGGTCTACAGGCTTATGCTTTTTCCCTTTGCTGTAAGAGATAGAGCTAGGATATGGTTGGATTCACAACCTAAGGAAAGCCTGAACTCTTGGGAAAAACTGGTCAGTGCTTTTCTGGCCAAATTCTTTCCACCTCAAAAATTGAGTAAGCTTAGAGTGGAAGTCCAGACCTTCAGACAGAAGGAAGGTGAATCCCTCTATGAAGCTTGGGAAAGATACAAGCAATTGATCAGAAGGTCTCCTTCTGACATGCTTTATGAATGGAGCATCATAGGTATCTTCTATGATGGTCTGTCTGAACTGTCCAAGATGTCATTGGACAGCTCTGCTGGAGGATCTCTTCATCTGAAGAAGACGCCTGCAGAAGCTCAGGAACTCATTGAGATGGTTGCAAATAACCAATTCATGTACACTTCTGAAAAGAACCCTGTGAATAATGGGACAAATCAGAAGAAAGGAGTTCTTGAGATTGATACTCTGAATGCCATATTGGCTTAGAACAAAATATTGACTAAGCAAGTCAATATGATTTCTCAGAGTCTGTCTGGCATGCAAGCAGCAACAGGCAGTACCAAAGAAGCTTCATCTGAAGGAGAAGCTTATGATCTTGAGAACCCAGCAATGGAAGAGGTGAATTGCATGGGAGAACCCTATGGAAACACCTATAATCCTTCATGGAGAAATCACCCAAATCTCTCATGGAAGGACCAACAGAGGCCTCAACAAGGCTTCAACAACAGTAATGGTGGAAGAAATAGTTTAGCAATAGCAAGCCTTTTCCATCATCTTCTCAGCAACAGACAGAGAATTCTAAGCAGGGCCACTCTGACTTAGCAACTGTAGTCTCTGATCTATCTAAGACTACTCAAAGTTTCATGACTGAAACAAGGTCCTCTATTAGAAATTTGGAGGCACAAGTGGGTCAGCTGAGTAAGAAAATTACTGAACTCCCTCCTAGTACTCTCCCAAGCAATACAGAAGAGAGCCCAAAGAGAGAATGCAAGGCCATAAACATGTCCCACATGGCCGAATGCATAGAGGAGGGAAAGGCAGTGATTTCCACTGAGGAAGACCTCAATGGACGTCCACTGGCCTCCAAGGAGTTCCCTAATGCGGAACCATGGGAATCTGAGGCTCATACAGAGACCATAGAGGTTCCATTGAATTCAGTTCTACCATTCATGAACTCTGATGAGTATTCTTTCTCTGAAGAGGATGAAGATGTTACTGAAGAGCAAGTTGCTAAGTACCTTGGAGCAATCGTGAAGCTAAATGTCAAGTTATTTAGTAATGAGACTTGGGAGGATGAACCCCTCTTTCTCACCAAAGAACTGGATGACTTGACTAGGCAGAGATTACCTCAGAAGAGACAGGATCCTGGAAAGTTCTCAATACCTTGTACCATAGGTACCATGACCTTTGAGAAGGCTCTGTGTGACCTAGGGTCAAGTATAAACCTCATGCCTCTCTCTGTAATGGAGAAGCTAGGGATCCTTGAGGTACAAGCTATAAGAATCTCACTGGAGATGGCAGACAATTCAAGGAAACAGGCTTATGGACTTATAGAGGACGTCTTGGTAAGGGTTGAAGGTCACTACATCCCTGCTGATTTCATAATCCTAGACATTGGGAAGTGTATGGATGAATCCATCATCCTTGGCAGACTCTTCCTAGCCACCACAAAAGCTGTGAATGATGTTGACAGAGGAGAATTGATCCTTCAAGTGAATGAGGACTCCCTTGTGTTTAAAGCTTAAGGATTTCCCTCTGTAGTCATGGAGAGGAAGCATGAAAAGCTTCTCTCAATGCAGAGTCAAAGAGAGCCCCCACATTCAAACTCTAAGTTTGGTGTTGGGAGGCCATCATCATGCTCTGAGTATCTGTGAAGCTCCGTGAGAGCCCACTGTCAAGCTATTGACATTAAAGAAGCTCTTGTTGGGAGGCAACCCAATTTTATTTAATCATATCTATTTATTTTCCATTGTTATATTATGTTTTCTGTAGGTTGATGATCATGTGAAGTTACAAAAATAACTGAAAAAGCAAAAACAGAATGAAAAATAGTTTTAAAAATAGCACACCCTAGAGGCGAAGTTTACTGGCATTTAAACGCCAGTAAAGGTAGCAGAATGGGCGTTAAACGCCCAGTCTGGCACCATTCTGGGCGTTTAATGCCAGAAATGGGCACCAAACTGGCGTTTAATGCTAGAAATGGGCATAGAGCTGGCGTTTAAACACCAGAAATGGGAGAAAAGCTGGCGTTAAATGCCAGAAATGGGCAGCAACCTGGCGTTTAACGCTAGGATTGGCAATCAAGGGGGCGTTTACATGCCAACATGGTGAAGGGATGAGAAATCCTTGACACCTCAGGATCTGTGGACCCCATAGGATCCCCACCTACCTCTTCTCTCTCTCTTTTCTTCACACCTTCCCATAACACCCTTCCCCAAATACCCTTCACCAATCACCTCAGTACCTCTTCCCCAAAAACCCCTCACCTATCAAATCCTACCCTCTTCTCCATAATCTCTTCACCAATCCACATTTATCCACCATAGATACCCACCTACCTCACCATTCAAATTCAAACCACTTTCCCTCCCAAACCCACCCATACATGGCTGAACCCTACAACTCTTTCCATTCCTATATAAACCCAATCATTCATTTTCACATATCATACACACTACTTCTCCCCCTTGGCCAAACCACAAAACCCCCTCCATCTCCTCCATTTTCTTCTTCTACTCTTTTCTTTCTTCTTTTGCTCGAGGACGAGCAAACCTTCTAAGTTTGGTGTGGTAAAAGCTAAAGCTTTGTGTTTTTCCATAATCATTTATGGCACCTAAGGCCGGAGAAACCTCTAGAAAGAGGAAAGGAAAGGCAAAAGCTTCCGCCTCTGAGTCATGCGAGATAGAGAGATTCATCTCAAAGATCCATCAAGACCACTTCTATGAAGTTGTGGCCAAGAAGAAGGTGATCCCTGAGGTCCCTTTCAAACTCAAAAAGGGTGAATATTCGGAGATCCGACATGAGATTCGAAGAAGAGGTTGGGAAGTTCTCACCAACCCCATTCAGCAAGTCGGAATCTTAATGGTTCAAGAGTTTTATGCCAATGCATGGATCACCAAGAACCATGATCAAAGTGTGAACCCGGACCCAAAGAATTGGCTTACAATGGTCCAGGGGAAATGCTTAGATTTTAGTACGGAAAATGTAAGGTTGGCATTCAACTTGCCCATGATGCAAGGAGATGCACGCCCCTACACTAGAAGGGTCAACTTTGATCAAAGGTTAGACCAAGTCCTCATAGACATTTGTGAAGAGGGCGCTCAATGGAAGAGAGATTCAAGAGGGAAGCTGGTTCAACTAAGAAGGCATGACCTCAAGCCCGTGGCTAGGGGATGGTTGGAGTTCATCCAACGCTCAATCATTCCTACTAGCAACCGGTCTGAAGTTACTATAGACCGGGCTATCATGATCCATAGCATCATGATTGGAGAGGAAGTAGAAGTTCATGAGGTTATATCCCTAGAACTCTACAAGGTGGCGGACAAGTCCTCTACTTTGGCAGGGTTAGCCTTCCTTCATCTCATTTGTCACCTCTGCAATTCAGCTGGAATTGACATAGAGGAAGACATCCTCATTGATGAGGACAAGCCCATCACTAAGAAAAGGATGGAGCAAACAAGAGAGCCTGCTCATGGACAAGAGCATGAGGAAATTCTTCGTCATGAAATCCCTGAGATACCTCAAGGGATGCATTTTCCTCCACAAAACTATTGGGAGCAAATCAACACATCCCTAGGAGAATTAAGTTCCAACATGGGACAACTAAGGGTGGAGCACTAAGAGCATTCCATCCTCCTCCATGAAATTAGAGAAGACCAAAGAGTCATGAGGGAGGAGCAACAAAGGTGGACCCATTCTTTAATTTCCTTGTTCTTATTTTTCTGTTTTTTTGAAAATTATGCTTTATGTTTTATTTATGTTTGTGTCTTATTACATGATCACTAGTGTCTAAGTGTCTATGCCTTAAAGCTACGAATGTCCTATGAATCCATCACCTTTCTTAAAATGAAAAGTATTTTTAATTGCAAAAAGAAAAAGAAGTACATGAATTTCGAATTTTAAAACAGATTAATTATTTTGATGTAGTGGCAATACTTTTTGTTTTTCTGAATGAATGCTTGAACAGTGCATATTTTTTAATTTGTTGTTCATGAATGTTAAAATTGTTGGCTCTTGAAAGAATGATGAAAAAGGAAAAATGCTATTGATAATCTGAAAAATCATAAAATTGATTCTTGAAGCAAGAAAAAGCAGTGAAAAGCTTCCAGAAAAAAAATGGCAAAAAAAATAAAAGAAAAAAAGAAAAAAAAGCAAGAAGAAAAAGCCAATAGCCCTTTAAACCAAAAGGCAAGGGTAAAATAAAAAGGATCCAAGGCTTCGATCATCAGTGGATAGGAGGGCCTAAAGGAATAAAATCCTAGCCTAAGCGGCTAAACCAGGCTGTCCCTAACCATGTGCTTGTGGCGTGAAGGTGTCAAGTGAAAGCTCTGGACACCTCTAATTGGGGACTCTAGCAAAGCTGAGTCACAATCTGAAAAGGTTCACCCAGTTATGTGTCTGTGGCATTTATGTATCCGGTGGTAATACTGGACAACAAGATGCTTAGGGTCACGGCCAAGACTCATAAAGTAACTGTGTTCAAGAATCAACATACTGAACTAGGAGAATCAATAACTCTATCTAAATTCTGAGTTCCTATAGATGCCAATCATTCTAAACTTCAAAGGATAAAGTGAGATGCCAAAACTGTTTAGAAGCAAAAAGCTAATAGCCTCGCTCATCTAATTAAGACTGATCTTTATAGATGTTTTTGGAATTCATTATATATTCTCTTCTTTTTATCCTATTTAATTTTCAGTTTCTTGGGGACAAGCAACAATTTAAGTTTGATGTTGTGATGAGCGGATAATTTATACGCTTTTTGGCATTATTTTTAGTATGTTTTAGTTAATTTTTATTATATTTTTATTAGTTTTTAAATAAAAATTATATTTCTGGACTTTACTATGAGTTTGTATGTTTTTCTGTGATTTCAGGTATTTTTTGGCTGAAATTGAGGGACCTGAGCAAAAATCTAATTCAGAGGCTGAAAAAGGACTGCAGATGCTGTTGGATTCTGACCTCCCTACACTCGAAGTGGATTTTCTGGAGCTACAGAAGCCCAATTGGCACGCTCTCAATTGCGTTGGAAAGTAGACATCTTGGGCTTTCTAGAAATATATAGCAGTTTCTACTTTTTCCGAGATTTGATGGCCTAAACTGGCATTTTAAGTTAGCATAGAAATTCTGGCATCAAAACGCCAGAACTGGCATAAAAGCTGGAGTTAAACGCCCAAACTGGCACAAAAACTGGTGTTTAACTCCAAGAAAAGTCTCTACGTGTGAAAGCTTCAATGCTCAGCCCAAACGCACACCAGGTGGGCCCAGAAGTGGATTTCTGCATCAATTACTCATTTCTGTAAACCCTAGGTTACTAGTTTTCTATAAATAGGACCTTTTGCTATTGTATTTTCATAGTTTAGATCTGAGAATACTTTTCATCTTTGGAACTTATATGTTCACGTTTAAGGCTGGCCTGACGGCCATGCCTAGACCTTTTGTTCTTATGTATTTTCAACTGTGGAGTTTCTACACCCCATAGATTAAGGTGTGGAGCTCTGCTGTTCTTCATGAATTAATGCAAAGTACTACTGTTTTCTATTCAATTCACGCCTACTTCTTCTCTAAGATATAAACTCGTTCTTCAACTTGATGAATGTGATGATCCATTACACTCATCATTATTCTCACCTATGAACGCGTGCCTGACAACCACTTCCGTTCTACATGCAAACAAGCTTGAATGTGTATCTCTTGGGTTTCTAATCTAAGATTAAAACCTTCGTGGTATAGGCTAGAAGGCGGCCATTCTTGAGATCTGGAAAGTCTAAACCTTGTCTGTGGTATTTCGAGTAGGATCTGGGAAGGGATGACTGTGACGAGCTTCAAACTCGCGAGTGTTGGGCGTAGTGACAGACACAAAAGGATCAATGGATCCTATTCCAACATGATCGAGAACCGACATATGATTAGCCGTGCGGTGACAGCGCATTTGGACCATTTTCACTGAGACGACGGGAAGTAGCCATTGACAACGGTAAAACCCAACATAGAGCTTGCCATGGAAAGGAGTATGAATGATTGGATGAAGACAATAGGAAAGCAGAAGTTCAGGAGGAACAAAGCTTCTTCATATGCTTATCTGAAATTCTCACCAATGAATTACATAAGTATCTCTATCTTATTTTATTCATCTTTTAATTATCAATTCTCCATAACCATTTGAATCCGCCTGACTGAGATTTACAAGATGACCATATCTTGCTTCAAGCCGACAATCTCCGTGGGATCGACCCTTACTCACATAAGGTTTATTACTTGGACGACCCAGTACACTTGCTGGTTAGTTGTGCGGAGTTGTGACAAAGAGTTGAGATTACAATTGTGCGTACCAAGTTGTTGGCGCCATTGATGATCACAATTTCGTGCACTAGAGACAGCCCACCATGGTAATATTCTTCTAACTTTCTCTCTTTTAGCTTTTGTTTCGTGAATAATTGGTTATTTTGCATGGTTGGTTTGCTTTACTTTGAAGGTTGTTAGGTAATTTTAGTGAAATAATGTGTTTTTGGGAGTTTTATGATGTTTTGGGACTTGAAAACCTATTTTGGACATCAAATTTAATGCCTTGGAAGAAAAATTTTTGTTGCAGGAACAGAGTCATGTACGTTCGCACAGCAGTGTGCACATGCACGCCCCTAAACACTCCCTCTGTTCACGGCACGCGCACGGCTTGTGCGTGCGTATCCCACCTTCTTTTCCCCTTGTGCGACCGCACATATCACCCTGATCATACTTTCAAAAAAAAAGGGCCACCTGTGCGCGCGCATGGGCATGTGCGCCCGCACAGCTCTTGACGACCCCTCTGGTCGTGGCACACGCATCCTTTGTGCGTCTGAACGCCACCCTTATTTCCCCTTCTGTGCGCCCGCACTACCCTTTGTGAGTTCGCACAAGCTGTGATATATCTTCTGACTGCAGTGCCCGCACGCTGCTGTGCGCGCGCATATCCCCCTTTCCTCCTTATGTGCGTCTACACAGGTCATTTTTTGAACGTTAATTCGAAAAGGGGACTCACGCTTTAGTTTCCACAAACCCCATCCTAACCTTTTCTTTCATCCTCTTCTTTTCTCTGAACCCTACCCCAGCCTCTCAGCCCAGCAACCCAACCTTCGACCACCACCTCCATCCGACCGCTTCACCGCCGGTGACCACCATCGCTGCCCATCCCTCTCTCTTCCTTGTCCCTTTCCTTCTTCCACATTACTCCATTTCCCTTCTTCTGTGTGCAAGACCCCTAGTCTGTGCTCAGCAAGCCCTATCCGCATCCTTCAGTCCGGCGAGTAGCCACCATCATCGGCGAGTTTCTGTGCCGCCGCGACAGCGCCTCCATGCCCCTCTCTTTTTTTCCTCTCTTCTTCTTCTTCTTCTGCAATGCAGGTTTTACTCCCATGTTCCCTGCCCCTGATTTTGTTTTCTTTTCTTTCTTTAACTGCTTTTAATTTCTATTCTAGTAACTAGGTGGCATTAGGTTAGTTGATTTCTGGTTTTCTGGATTGAATGTTGATACTAGATTTATTGTTTTCGATTTTGCTTGGTTGGTTAACTGCTATATTGAAATGTGAATGCTACTTTGCATGACCTCTGAATACTGTTAAACCGAATTGACCATGCTATTTTTGACTTCTGCACATACCATGCTTGAGATGTTGCTTGAATGAAATTGTTTTTGTCTGATTTCTTTGTCTGATCAGCATAGACCTTGGATTTTGCTTTCATTTGGCATTTTATTTTCATATAGTGCAATTTTCTGTTGATTTTGAACGCCGCCTGAGATGGAATTGTGTATGCACTCTATATTATTTATGCTTAAACACCAATTTGAGCTTGAATTTTTACCTGTGTTTCCTTTGTTTGGTGATTAATTGCTCTGTGCATATCCCCCTTTAGCCTGTTAACTTGCTGAGTTATGTACCGCCTACTCATTTCTTTTTGCTTAAACACCAAACGAGCCTTAAACTCATAAATTTTGAAATCTGTTGGTGCTATGGGCAGCAGTACATACATTGCCTTTTGAGTGAATTGATCAAATGCTTATTCATGAGTTTTTAACATCACCATATACATAGCCACTTGTTCCTTTATGTTTTTGAGCAATGCAATCTGTTTCTCAGTCGGGTATTGCTTTGGACAAGAAATTATGTACATGTGATCATTTCTTATGTTTTCAACATGAATAAGTGCACGCTTTTACTATTGCTTTGATTATTGCCTTTTGTGCCAACTTTTGCAAATTCGTCCAAATCCCAATGCACAATTGTAATAATCAATTCCTTCCAAATCAATTCACTTGCATAGTACACCTAAGTCATATATATGCCTCAATTGTTGTTCATTCTCTTTTATGTTATTTAGGTTGCTTGATTGTGGGAGAATACACTCTTTTTGAGCATTTGGTTGTTTTATACATGTTCTTCCTCAATTGAGTGTTTGTTTATCTTATTGGATCTTACTTGAATTGTTTAATTATATTCTTTTTCTTTCTGTGATTTTCATCTATTTTTTCTGAGCTGTACTCTATTTTTGTCTTTTCCAGGATGGCCCGCAAAGGAAAGAAGAAAGCTAATCCTTTGACTCGTCCTCCTCCTGTGCCTCCGAGTGACCAACCAGACACATTCATTAATGTTGAAGCCCAAGAATAGTACAAAAAACTAGAAAAGCGAGCCTTTCACTACAAGAGAAAGTTGAACTTGCCTGAGAAATATGCGGATCAGATCCTTAACAGATTAAACTTTTACCATTGGAAATTCATAGAATTCGATCCGGTGGAAGTCAATGACCACCAGGTTAAGGAATTCTATGAAAATTTCCTAAAGAGGGATGCCCCAACTATTTTTCTAAGAGGTGTCACACTGGATACCTCTGATACTGCTTTAGAGGCCCTCTTAGATATTCTGCATATTCCTCCGGCTCGTGACGCCTATCCTCAAATAGTAAAGGACGTGACAACGGGAAAGCTTTTTTGGATGTGGTCTTGAAAAAGATTGGCCTGCCTGAGGCCAGATGGGAGTATAGTAGAGGGGAGGATGCGGCTCCATTGAGCATTGCGTGCACTGACCTAAACCTTGAGGCAAGGATCTGGCAACAGATCATTACCGACAACATTCTACCGAGCACGCATGCCACGCACATTAGAGTCCGTGTGGCGGTTTTGCTTTGGGCTATTCTGGAGGGGAAGAGGATCTCTATTCTTCCCCTTATCAGAGAGTCGATGTGGAAGGTGAACCAACAACAGAAATACAACATTCCCTTCCCATCGTTGATCACTAAATTAGCCGCTTTATCTGGAGTGGAGAGACACCCAACAGACCGGACGTCTGTCTACATCAGTAAACAGCCATTCCTGCCATACGGCAACTATGATGGACTGCCACAGAAGAAGAGGAAGACCACTGAGCCTCCATCATCAGCAACAGAGCCTTCAGCACCTCTTACAGCTCCCGCACCCACACCCCGACCCTAGACACCATATGAGTTGTGCCGGGAGATCCTTCAGGCCGTCCACCACTATGAGCGCCGCAACGCCTGCCTCTTCCAGTGGATAGTGGCAAAGTTTGAGGGTAGAGACCCTGGGCCACCTCCTCCAGATACACCAGAGGCTGAGACCGAGGAGCCAGCATCAGAGGAGCCAGCAGCTAAAGTTGGCTAGGTAGTTGAGACCCCTAAACAGAGACCGGCGGAGCCCATGGTTGAGGAGGCAGTTGTTCAGCGAGTTGAGGAGCCGGCAGCTGGAGCCAAGCTGATAGTAGAGATGGCAGCAGAGCCAGCTGACTAGGCATTTGAGGAGCCGGCAGTTGACACCGCCCCAGTGACATCCCGGGCCATCATCGTGTATCACCGTCATCACCACCCACCACCATCAGACGGTGGAGCTTCTCACGGTTGATCCCCCGTTGTTTATTTTGAGCACGGAGGATCGTGCATGATTTAAGTGTGGGGGAGGATCTATGATATTTTGGGTATAAACATTCTCTCCTTAACACTTGTCGTTTAGTTTATTTTCAGTTTTATTATGCTTTTGTGGATATTTATATAATTTGACTTATGCACTACTGTTTAGTACTTTTATATATATATATATATATTAGCTTGCTCCTAGTTATCTTTAGTGTTGCATTCTAATTATGGTATATATATGTATATATTTTGAGCTTGTTCTGCTTAGTATATAGTATAGATATGGATTGTGATTGGATGATGTGAATAGCATATGCCTAAGTTATCTTGATCCTAATTGTTCATGTTACTTTTTGCTTGTTGAAAATTAGGGAAGAACTAGGAAATTTTGAAAAATTTGCATCCGTCACAACTTACATACATATAGGAAATAAGTTTGGTGAAAAAAAACAAATTTTCCAAGAATTTTGTTTCAAGGAAATTCTATTGAATTGATTGAGAAAACTGTTTTCAAACTTGCTTGAAAGATTTCTTTTTGGAACATAGAAGAGTAAAGAACAAATACCTTGTGAGTTTTTGAGCTATATTGAGTGGTTACACATTTTAACCACTAATTTTATTCATTGTGCGATATATCTCTTCTATGATTGTAGTCTTGATTTTGCTTGATTCTCTATTTCCAATGATTGATGTTTTGAATTGCATTGAGCATGATTGAGGCCATCTTTGATAAAAGCTTACTTTGCCCATATAGCTTACCCTTTGCATCTACCATTGTTAACCCTTTTTGAGCCTTATTTACCTTCTTGTTCTTGACATTAGCACATCACAACCTTAAGCGGAAAACCATGATTTACCTTGGATTGTATCCTTGATTAGCTTAGGTTGAAGGAGTGTGTTTCATTTAAGTGTGGAAGAATTTTGGGAAACATTGGTAGTAAATGAAATTGTGTATTTTTGGGTATTTCATTGAAAATTTTGGAAAATAGGAACAATCATGTATGAACTACTAAAACCATATGCATTTTACTTTAAAAAAAATCATCCTAAAAAGGGGATGAAATTTACCCCTAAGTGAAGGAAAATGAATAAGAAATGCATATGAGATGTGAATAATAAATCGTACATGAGTGTTTGTGAAAAAGAAATGATGGAAGGTTAGGATTGTATACTATTTTGCTTTGGTTGGTATAGGTTGAGTGGGATACTTAAACTAATCAAGGATTCAATCATTTTAGTCTACTTAGCCATATCTATCCCACCTTTACCCTAACCCCGTTACAACCCTAATAAGTCCTCATGGTAATTGCATTCATGCATCACTTGTTGTTGATTGTTAGATGAAAAGTAAATCCTTGAAAACATGATTAGAGGAGATTTGAGTGAATTGACCCTTAGACACCGAGTGATTAGAGTGCACACACACCTAGCGAGGGTTCAATTACTCAACTCTATGTTTCCATACCTCTTACCATATATTCTTGCAAGTTGCTTCATTTTGATGAGTCGAATCAATTCTTTAGATTTTGGTTGCATTGGAATATTTCCTTGCTTAGCCCTATTTATCTATACTTGCTTGGAAATTTGATTGTTTGTTTTCACCAATTTAATATAGATACTATAGATAGATATATAGGTATAGATAGTATGTACATACTTGCATGCATATAGGTAGTTGCATTTAATAAGTTGATTATCCCTTTTTGATCATTCTCCTTGTTGGTTTAGCATGAGGACATGCTATTGTTTAAGTGTGGGGGAATTGATGAGTCCATATTTAATGGTATATTTTGACTTAATTTGGATGGATTCTAGCACATGAACTCACACTTAAGCACAAAAATAGCATACTTTTGTGTTTTGTCCCCAATTTGACCCTAAATGTGAAAACATGCAATTTTGTGCTTGAAATGAACAATTTAATTCCACTTTTATTCCATTTGATGCCATGACATGTGTGCTGAGTGATTTCAGGCCTTGGAGGCAAGAATGGATAGTCAAAAGTGGAAGAAAGCATGTACAAGGGGAAGCATGAAGAAAACAAGGAAAAGCACACATAGCGAAGTGTGTGTGCACACGACCACCTGTGCGTACGCACAGGTCGACGTTTAGCCAAGTGTGCAGACGCATATATCTGTGCGTCCGCACAGATCCCTGCACGTGATTTCATTAATGAAACATGTGCTACGCAAATTTTTGAGGCTTTTGGCCCATTTTGGAAGGCTTGAAGGCTGAATTGAAGTGCTATATGAAGGGGATATCAACACATATCAACACATTAGGGTTTCATTTCCATTTCCATTGTAGAATTTTATAGCAAGCTTTGATTTTGGATTTTGCTCTTTTAATTGTAAGTACTCTCAATTTCATCTTTAATTATAGCACTTCTACTTTCACTTTCTTTGGTTCAAGTTACTTTGTTCATATTTGTAATTTTGTGTTTCTTGAAGTTTTGATCAATGAATTTTATGTTTCTTGCTTCCTTTATGTTTGATTGCTTGTTACATTTGGTTTTGTTGATAGTTAGTTATAGTTTTACATTTTACCTTGCAATTTTCCATGTTTTACTTTCACGCACACAAGGTGTTTGTGAAAATGTCAACTTTAAATTTTGAGTAGATTTTCCCACCTTGGCTTGTGATTTGAGTTCCTAGGATACTAGAGTCATAATGTTCGATATTTAGTGGTAATTCTTGGGTAGTTGGTTGACTCTTGTCTCCATTGATGCTAGCCTTTTATCAACTAGTTTGGTAAGTTGGTTAGGACTTATGGATTAAGGTCAATTATGGTTGCTTGACTTACTCCTCGATGTTTGGGGTTAACTAGGCGAGATTGACTCATGATGACTACCCTAGTTGTGGTTATGGCAATGATAGGATTCTTAAACTCTCATTCCCAAGTCAAGGCTTTCATTGCATTTATAGCATTTTCGCTAGTTTTGATCTCATTTCCTTCTTACTTGCATGAATTCCAATTTTGATTATTGCTTTGTTCTTTTATTCCTTAAGTTCCTTTAATCTTTTGTTCTTTGATCACACAACCTCTTTTTGTCCTTTTTAACAACCTAAAGCGTAACATTCCATTTGAATTCCTAGGGAGACGACCTGAGGTTGAAGTACTCTTGATCTTGGTTTATATTTGATTTGAATTAAACTTTGATTGGGGATTGTTTGTTAGTCTAGACTATGCTTGCAATGAGAATCTATATTTAGTGAAATTCTAGACCGGGAGTAGTCCTCTCATCACTCAGCGAGGCGCCTCTCGATCTACATCTGAAAAATAACAGAATATATATGGAATGAGAACCAAGGGTGATCAGTATGGTAAAGGTGCCCACATAGTTAACATAAAAGGCCCTGAGAATGTCACAGGCATTCCTAGAACTCCGACACTCAGATTTCAGTTTAAAGATCCAACTAAACCAGAAAATTAGGTAAGTTATCTAAAGTATTCATGTTCTAAATCTAACTTTAACCTAACACTTCACTTTCTGTCTCCTCCAATCCTCCAAATCACCGGTGGGACAACCCCCCCCCCCTCACACCTCCGTCAAGAGGAGTCTCTTAGAAAACATACACATACAATTCAAGCAAGGAAAATACAGATAGAGGAGCAATTACAGCAGGTAGAACAAATAGCTGATAAGCAGAGTTAAGCAGTTAAGCAAACCAAAACAATGCACACTCAAAAAAAACAAACAAATGCATATAATGTATGCCTGTCCTACGGTTGATGAGTCTCATCTGTCGGTTATAAAGCCAACCCGACATGTCCTGGTAGTTAACCATTGGACAGTCCCTCTGTGCGCGCAATAATATTCCAGGGAGTCAAACTCCAAGCTCAATAATAATATTTAATATCCATATATATATGCATGCCCATGGGGGAACCTGGAAAGTTAAAGTGCCCGGTCACATCTTGTGACAGAAGGTCAACAAATAGTCTCAATATCATCATCATTCATAAAAAATCCAAACTCAAAACTTAATTCGTTCTCTTCTAAATAAATTAAACTCAAAACATACTCGTTTTCTTAATAACTCAAAATCAAATCATAAAATCCTTAAACCCAAATATTTCTAAATAACAACCTCAAACAAAACCTCCAATTTCCATAAAAACTTTGACAGCACCTCCTCTATAACTTAGAAATTTTGCCACCCTTCAAGGGTCCCAACCACCAAACTAAACACCTCTCAATCATTCAAATTATTTTTAGTATCAAATTATTTCAACACCAAACTAATCCCAATATTAAATATTTTCTAAAAAAAACAACCAACTCTAATAACAAACCATTCACAAAATTAAATCACACATCATATACCATTTTCACAATCCATCATTAATTGATTCAGTTCATTCCTATCTTAAGGTCTTCTAACCTAAGTTTTCATGTGACATTAAATATTAACTATGAGAAACTAAAACCATACCTTAGCCAATTCCTCTCTAAGCTCGGAACACCTCAAAAACATCTTCTTTCATAAGCTCCAAGCCTCCAAACGTCAATTCTTCAAACCTAATTACTCGGATTTCGTTCCAAACTGCCCCAGTTGAACTCCAAATCAACCAGAACACAGTCTATTTCACACAATATCACTATAATCATCATAGAGTTCACTAATTCAGTGATTCACAAGTGTTTAACAGTTTCTTAACTTATCCATGGATCTATTGGACAAAACCCAGTGATTATCCGCTGCTAGAGTTCACCTAAACCAACAAAATCATTCAATTCCTCAATACCCAAACCCTAAAATCACGAAATTAGGGAGAAGAAGAACTGGAAGAAAAACACCAATATTTTACCACTTTGTTCTGAGAGAATTGAAGAGAATTCCGAGACGAACACGTAGTCACTGACGACGGAAGTTAACGGTGGTGAAGATTAGGGTTTTCACGTAACTCACTCTCTTCCTCAACTTATTTAGGGAAATGAAAATGGGGATGGCTCATTTTAGAGGTTGTATAGCTTGGGCTTTTGGCCGGTTTGGGCCCGATCTAACCGGTTTGGCCCGTTGGCCCAGTTTTGGGCCAAAATCTTTAAAATTAGTGTCAAAATTCATATTTTTAATATTTATACTCCTTTAAATTATAAAATTTAATTTTCCTAATTCCTTTGAATAATATTTAATTTATTGGCTAATTATTTATTTATTTTGTGGGGTTTACATCCTACCCACCTAATTAAGAATTTTGCCTCCAAAATTCATATTCAGTTACCTGAAAATAGGTGCGGGTAGTCTTTTCTCATTTTTGACTCAAGTTCCCAAATGTGTTCCTCAATTCCAGCTCGACTCCATGGAAGTTGGAACCTTTATTAATGAGACTTCCTTTCCGCGTAATCGCTTATTACTAGTATTGTCAATTCGAACCGGAGACACTTGAAAGGTCAGATCTTTTTTCAATTGAATTGATTCAGGTTCTAAAATGTGGCTAGCATCAGAAGTGTATTTCCGAAGCTTCGACATGTGAAACACGTCGTACGGGTTCGAAAGATGCGGTGGTAGAGCTATTCAATATGCCACCGGCCCGATTCTTTTTAGGATCTGAAACGGACCGATATAACGAGGATTCAATTTCTTTGCATTGATCGCTCTCCCCACTCATGTTGTTGGAGTAACTCTTAGGAATACATGATCTCCTTCGTCAAATTCTAACGGTTTCCGTTTTTGATCGGCGTAGCTCTTCCGGCGACACTGAGCAGTAAGCATTCGGCTTCGGATTTTCTTAATCTGTTCGGTGGATTTAGCTATTAACTTAGGCCCTAACAAACTTATTTCCCCAGATTCATACAAACATAGCGGAGATTGGCACCTTCTCCCATACAGAGCCTTATATGGAGCCACTCCGATGCTCGCATGGTAACTATTGTTGTATGCAAACTCCACTAGCGACATATACTGATCCCAACTCGCCAGTTGGTCCAAAACATAACTCCTCAACATATCTTCTAGGGTTGTCCTCTCCATGGCCATCGGTTTGAGGATGATACACGGTACTTAAGCTCAATTGAGTTCCAAATGCTTTCTAAAATGCTCCTCAGAATCTTAAAGTGAAATGAGGATCTCTATCAGAAGCTATGGTTGTAGGCACACCATACAATCTTACAATCTCTTTAATATATAAACAGGCTAACTCATCTAAGTTATAACTCATTCAGATAAGCAAAAAATGTGCAGACTTTATCAACCGATCCACAATCACCCAAACCGCGTCAAATCTAGTTCGAGTTCTTGGCAAACCCGACACAAAATCCATAGCGATGCTTTCCCACTTCCATTGTGGAATTTCTAAAGGTTGTAATGTCTTGGACGGTCTCTGGTGTTCAATCTTTACTTTATGACAAGTCAAACATTTTGAAACATGCAACGCCACATCATTCTTCATTCCTGACTATCAGAACATTGTCTTCAGATCATGGTACATCTTGGTACTTCCCGGGTGGATAGAGAATCCACTGCTATGCGCCTCTATCAAGATATCTTGCCGCAAATTCCCAACATTCGGTACGCAAATCCTACCTTTGTACCTCTGTATTCCATCTCCGTCCCACGAAACACCCCATCGCTTTCCTTTCTCTATTGCCGGCAACACCTTCTGTAACTCCTGATTGTCTTGTTGAGCTTTTAAAATTTCGGACTTGAAGTCACTAGAGATCTGCAGTTGGTTCAGGCATACACTCCTATTAAATTCTCTGACACCCAGTTTAAAATCCCCAAACTTGCTTACCAACTCCTCTTCCTTAATCATCATCCAAGCGACCATCAACGACTTCCGACTTAAGGCATCCACTACAATGTTCACCTTCCCTGGGTGGTAACTTAACTCAAAGTCGTAATCCTTCAGTAACTCTATCTAGCTCCTTTGCCGCATGTTGAGCTCCTTTTGATCAAAGAGATACTTGAGACTCATGTGATCAGAGAAGACTCAAAACTTCACTCCGTATAAGTAATTCCTCCAAATCTTCAATGTAAATACAACTGCCACTAATTCCAAGTCATGAGTTTGGTAATTCATCTCATGAGGTGTCAGCTGACGCGATGCGTAACCTATCACGTTCTGGTGTTGCATCAACACACACCCCAGGCCTTTTAAAGAAGCATCATAATACACCTCAAAAGGCTCATTAGGTTTAGGTAATACAAGCACAGGCACGGTAGTCAGTTTCTGCTTCAAGGCTTGAAAGCTCTCCTCACACTCTGATGTCCAGACAAATGGCGCATCCTTTCGAGTTAACTTTGTCAAAGGCAATGCAATTTGTGAAAAGCCTTTGATAAACCTCCGATAATATCCTGCCAAACCTAAGAAGCTTCTAATCTCTGCCACTAATGTTGGTCGTCCCCAATCCATTACTGCCTCAACCTTAGAAGGATCCACCGTTATTCCCTGCTTACTCACTACATGACCCAGAAATTTCATCTCATTCTTCCAAAATTCACATTTAGAAAGTTTAGCGTACAATTTCCTCTCTTTTAAATTTCGCAATACAATCCACAAGTGTTCCACGTGCTCTTCCTCAGTCTTAGAGTAGATTAGAATATTGTCAATGAAGACTATGACGAATCTATCCAAGAAAGGACGAAATATCCGGTTCATATAGTCCATGAACACAGCAGGAGCATTGGTTAACCCAAATGACATCACAATGTATTCATAGTGATCATATTGAGTTCTAAAAGTGGTTTTCAGGATATCTTCATATCTCACTCTTATTTGGTGATAACCAGACCTTAAGTCGATCTTGGAAAAGACACTAGCTCCTTGCAATTGGTCCATCAGATCATCAATTCTCAGCAATGGGTATTTATTCTTTACAGTTACTTTGTTCAGTTGTCTGTAATCTATGCATAGCCGCATACTTCTGTCCTTTTTTTTCACCAACAATACTAGTGCTCCCCACGCAGAAACGCTCGGACGAATGAAGTTCTTACTCATTAACTCCTCCAGCTGAGCTTTAAGTTCAGCCAGATCTAAAGGTGACATTCGGTAAGGTATAATTGAAATTGGTCCTACTCCAGGAACCAACTCAATTGCAAACTCGATTTCTCGAGAAGAAGGAAATTCAGGAATGTCGTTCAGAAACACTTAAGGGAATTCACATACAACCGGAATTTGTTCTAAGGTTTGCTCCTCACCTGACACATTTGCCGCCAACAGAACAACGCCCTCGCATTCACACCCACTACAGTTCACAACTACAGAGTTCAAATAATAATCCTTCGCCACCACCGGTCCTTCTGACCCTTCCGACATAAAATATAACTTCTTTTCAGAACAGTTTAACAAGACGCGGTTCTTGGACAACCAATCCAATCCCAAGATGAAGTCAAGACCGGTCATCGGCAGACAAATCAAATCATGGACAAAGTCTCGCTATTTAACTCGGTACGAAACTTGTGGACAACCTAACCTAGTCACAATGGCTTCGTGAGTGGCATTATGCACCTTCAAATCATAACCCAAGACTACTATTCTCAACCCTAATTCATTAGCCTTCTCAAACGCAATGAATGAATGTGTTGCTCCCGAATCAATTAAAGCATTTAAAACCTTACTAGCTACTTCACAGTTACCTCTAATCAATGTCTCGGATCCCTCGTCACCCACAGCAGATGTAGTGGACACTTGCCCTGGTTGTTATGCTCTCCCAACATCATATCTCTTCTTGTTCGGACAGTTCCAAGACAGATGCCTGGTTCCACCACAATAGTAGCATACACCTAGTCCAGCTCTGCACGGAGTGTTCGGATGATATGCCCCACATCTCCTACATGTCAAGTTATTCCGTGGAATCTGAGCTTGCTTTCCTTTCTCTCTTCCCTGATTGTTGTTATTATTGAATCTTCGAAAGTTATTCTGTCCCAGATGTTGGTGTGGGACATAACCGCCTGGCTTGAAATTCTATCCTCTAGGCACAAAGTTCCTCTGTTGATCTCTCCTAACAAAAGCTCGGTGATCACCCTTGTCCATTGTAGCCTTTCTCGCACAATCTTCCGTAACTCGGGTCTTGTTTACCAGTTCAGAGAAAACTCTGATCTCCATCGGGCCTACTGTACTCAGAATGTCACTCCGCAGACCACCTTCATATTTTATGCATTTCCATTCTTCAAAATCCCCCGGAGCACCCTGAAAAATCCTAGAGAACTGACACAATTTTTCAAATCGATTGGTGTACTCTGCCACTGACATAGGACCTTGCTTCAGCTGTAACAACTCAAGCTCTTTCGCCGTTCTTACTGAGTTTGGGAAATACTTCTTATGAAACTCTGATTGGAATACATTCCAAGGGATTGCAACATTATCTCGCTGTAGAAGGCATCGGGTCCCCTGCCACCAATACTGAGCTTCACCCATCAGCTGATAAGTAGCAAACTCAACACACTGATCTTCAAGTACTTGTTGTGCTTGTAAAGCTCGTTCTATCGCCTGAAACCAATTTTCAGCTTCTGTTGGATTTGTGGTTCCTCTAAAAGTTGGTGGTTTTATCTTCAGAAAAGTTGCTAAAGTCATCGGCCCATTTTCGCCATTACCCCCGTTTCCGTTATTAACTTGCTGACCAACGGCCTCAGCTGTTGCCTGCATAGCAGCCGCCATATTCTCCAGAGCATTTGTAAAGTTTACAGGGTCATTCATAGTTATTTCAGGTTCCGCATTAATATTCCGACCTCTGCCTCTACCGCGTTCGCGTCCACGAGTCATCATTTGGTTCCTGTTCACATCAAACAAATGATATTAAGGTGATCAGTCTCAATATCTCGAGTCTAATGCTTCAAAGTCCCAAATGCATGCCCATAAACAAGTATGCCTGACAATTAGATTTCTGTTAGTATAGAATTTTTATAAAAAATGTAATCGCGTTGTAAGTATAGTTTCTAAACCAACAGAGAATCCTTTCGTACAAAAGTTTGGTTGTCACAAGTAACAAAACCCAATAAAATTTATAACCGAAGTATTTAAACCTCGGGTCGTCTTCTCAAGGAATTGCAGGGAAGTATGATTTATTATTGGTTATGAGAAAAAGCGTATTTTTATTTGGGTTTTTTGAAATAAGGAACAAGTAATTTAAATGACAAGAAAAATAAATTAATAATTAGAAAATCTCTTAGCAAGGTATGAGAACTGGAAATCCTATCCTAGTTATCGTTATCAGGTGTGATGAGAATTGGATTTTGCTCCCACTTAGTTAACCCTTACTAAATAAAGGAAAGTCAAGTGGACTAATTAACTTGATTCCTCAAGTCCTAGTCAACTCCTATGGAAAGACTAGCTTTAGAGGGATCCAAATCAATCAGCAATTTCAATTTCTAATCAACTGCTGAGTTTGATAACTCAAGTGTCACCAATTACTCAGCCAAAGCCAAAAGGGAAGAAAATCTACTCGAATGAAAATAATTTCTATTAATTAGAAGCATCAATAATATAAATTAAAGAAAGCAATCATAAATCTGAAATACCTCAATATGTATTAATTAAGAAAATCAATCCTAACATGGAGTTCATAAACCAGATTGAAAAGATAAATAACAATTAAAGTAATAGAATAAATAAAAGTAGAAAATAAATTAAAGGAACATTGAACCTGTGATTGAAGAGAAGTAGCCTAATCATAATAGAAATCCTAAATCCTAATCCTAATCCTAAATCCTAAGAGAGAGGAGAGAGCCTCTCCCTCTAAAAGCTACATCTAAACCTAAAATTATGAATATGAAAGTTGTATGAATTTGTTTTTCTATGAATAGATTGATTCCCCCACTTTATAGCCTCTAATATGTGTTTTCTGGGCTGAAAACTGAGTCAAAAACAGCCCAGAAATCGCTAGGAATTTCTGGTATGTACAGGTTGTTGCAAAGTCACACGGAAACGTCGTCCACGCGTTAGGGGGATTGGGTTTTTGCCAGGTCATGCGTCCGCATGATTCACGCGTTTGTGTCACCTGTATTCGAGGCAGATATGGAAAATTATATATCGCTGTGAAGTCCCGGACATTAGCTTTCTAACGCAATTAGAACCGCGTCATTTGGACCTCTGTAGCTCAGGTTATGGTCGATTTAGTACCAAGAGGTCAGGCTGGACAGCTTTAGCAGTTCCTTTAGTTTCTTGTATTCCTTTCCACTTTTGCATGCTTCCTTTCCATCCTCTAAGCCATTCCTGCCCTGTAATCCCTGAAATCACTTAACGCACATATCACGGCATCAAATGGTAATAAGAGAGGATTAATATTAGCAAATATAAGGCCAAAGAAGCATGTTTTCAATCCTAGCACAAAATCAGGAAGGAAAAATGTAAACTCAGGAAATTCATATGAATAAGTGAGTAAAGGATTGATATAAACCACTCAATTGAGCATAAGATAAACCATAAAATAGTGGTTTATCAATCTCTCCACACTTAAACATTAGCATGTCCTCATGCTAATCTCAAGAGAAGCTATAAAGGAGTGAAGAGGAATGATAAAATGCATGAAATGCAACCTATCTATATGAATGCAACTATATGCTAAGATGTTTCTAGCTACTTGGTTAAAATAAACAAATCTTTTAAGAACAAATATGAACTGGATTTCACTAATTCAAATCACAAAATAAAGTACAAGTAAACTTGCAGAAGAAAATAGCTTATGAAAGCCAAGAACAAAGAATCGAGCATCGAACCCTCACCGGAAGTTTATACACTCTAATCACTCAAGTGTTTAAGGTTCGACTCTGTCAATTCTCTACTAACCTTGCTTTCTAAGGGGTTGCTCTTCATCTAACAATCAACAAAAATTTAACGCACAGATACACATATCAAGAGGTCTTTTAAGGGTTGTAATGGGATTAGGTTCAAGGTAGGATTGTATTTGGCCAAGTGGACTAAAATCTGAATCCTTAATTAACTTAAACTTTCCACCTAACTTTAGACAATCCATGTAATCATAATACCACATCTAACTATCCATTAACCATGTTTTCCACATATTCATGCATTCTAATTTCAAGTACAGTACATATGCATTGCTTTCACCACTTACTTTGGGGCATTTTGTCCCCTTTTATTTATTTGCTCTTTTTCTTTTCTTTTTTTTCTTTTCTTGTTTTCTTTTATTTTTTATTATATATATATATTTTTTTCTTTTGATTTTTTGTTTTTTTTCAATGCATACGATTAAATTATTGAATGCATGAACATGTCCTAAACATTTCTTTCACATTTTCATAAAGATATATAACACCCAATTCTTAAACCAAATGTTTCCAAATCTAACTTCTCCACACTTAAATCATGAACACTCTCACTAGTCTAAGCTAACCAAGGATTCAAATTAAGGACATTATTATTTTTCCGCTTAGAGTTAATGATGTGTTAAAGTAAAGAATAAAAGGGGTAAAATAGGCTCAAATTGGTTTGCAAAGGATAATGAAAGGTTAAGGCCATATGGGTATGTAAGCTTAGTGAAACAAGGCCTCAATCACATAAGTGCATGCATACATTAAACAATGGAAATATAGAATCAAGCAAGACAAAGATCACAATTTTAGAGAGAAAAACACACACCAAAAACAAAATATTGGTTGATAAAATGCAACTAATCAAATAGGCTCAAAATCTCATAGGTTTTGTGTTTTCGAGCTCTAAACCATGTTCCAGTATAATATTTCTTCAAAGAAATTTTTTGGAAAGTTTAATTCAAATTAGTGAAATGCTATAAAAAGTTTCATGAAAAAGAAAAATATTACTTTAACCAAGTGGTAAAATAGGCACAAAATCAAACAAATATGCAATCAAACATGCAAATGCAATAATGAACAAACAAAGAAAATAAAACATTGGTGTTGAGAAGGAAATAACGAACCCATGGAGATCGGTATCGACCTCCCCACACTTAAAGATTGCACCGTCCTCGGTGCATGCAGAGATGTACAAGTGGACGGGTGGCTCCGCAGCTAGTCCTCTTTTTGTTCCTTTCCTTACCGGTTGTTTGGGAGTAGCTTTCTCTTTACCCTTCTTGGTGGCCATCCTGAAAAGGGAAAAAGACAGTAACATGTAAAGCTAAGGGTTCGAGTAAGGGAGAGGATAGTATAGGTGATAATCAATGCACAGTAAAGAAGGATGTCGTTAACACATGGTCATGACTACATGTGAAAAGTTCATCCATGGAAATATCGCAAGTGCATGTGATGGCAATTAAATGCAAGATGTTTATTGGCATGCTGGAAAAGGCATGAGTAGCATAGATCAAGCATTAAATGCCCAATTTGATTATCAAGTCTCTTAAACTAACAATCTGTTTGTATCGACAATTATATTTAATCAATAAAATATAAAAAGGGGTTTTGTGAAAAACAGGCATCAGAGTAGTAGAATAGAGTAATATTAAAATAATGTACAATGCCATACGGGCTTTTTCACAAACACATAGCATGCATGGTAAAGATGTTATGGAAACTATTAAATTGAACATGCAAGCAACCCTTTAAGAAGTAATATTAATTGTCAAACAATTTCACAATAACTCACAATTAAATTTCTAACACCAATTAAAAGAATAAAAAGAAAAGAAAAGAAAGAAAAGGAAAACATATATAATGAAAGTAAAAAGAAAAAGAAGAAGAAAACATAAATAAAAATAATAATGGAAAAGTAAAGAGGGGAAGAAGAAAAGAAACAACCTTGATGATGACGATAAAGAAGGAGGGAGAAAGTAAAAAGGGAAAAAGAATAAAGAAGAAAGAAGGAAGAAGAAAAAAGAAGGGGGGAAAAGAAAAATTAGGATTTGGGGAAGAAAATATAAGATTTCTGGCACTGATCTGGATAGGCTTGCAACGCAGGCGACGCGGACGCGTGGGTCACATGATCGCGTGGTGTGTGATATTTTTCAGGCGACACGGACGCGTGGGTCACACGGTCGCGTGGCCTGATTTGTGCTATTGGTGCGAGTGTAGCCTCGCGTACGCACAACTTTCTGTTTCGTGCGCATATTGCCAAATTTTTGGGTGACGTGTGCGCGTGGGTAACGCGCACGCGTGAATGGCCTCTTTTTGTATACTGACGCGGACGCGTGGGGCACGCGTTCGCGTGGTAGGGCTGGTGCTTCCAGCACCATTCCAGCCCAACTCCATCATAACTCACTGCCATACACCTCTTTACGTCGATTTTGTAGGGCCACGGGGTCGCATGGGTGACGCATATGCGTGGGAGGCTCTTTTTCAAAATGACGCGGACGCGTAGGCCACGCGTTCGCGTGGGCGTGCTTGTTTTTTTTTTTTATGAACTATGCAGATTCAAATGCAGAACGCAGGTGAATATGCAGAAATTATGAATGAACACTAGTAAAAATAAAATAAGATTAAGAATAAAAAAGGAACGATTATACCATGGTGGGTTGTCTCCCACCTAGCACTTTTAGTTATAGTCCTTAAGTTGGACATTTGGTGAGCTCCTTGTCATGGTGGCTTGTGCTTGAACTCGTCTTGAAACTTTCACCAATGCTTGGACCTCCAATAAGCTCTATCAATACCAAGTGAATTCCTCAAGCCTTGATGGAGTTCTTCACAAGCTTTGAGCTCCCAAATTTGATCCTCATGTATGCCTGGATCCCAAATCTTGTTTTTACACCCGTCTTCAAGTGGATCATGATGATTCTATCTGAGTGGTTCAGCCTTAGAATTCTCATTTAGGCACCCAAACATCCTCCTAGACCCAATTAATTGAGAATTATGCCAACCCTTGCAATCAGGTCTTGAGCTTCCAACCATAACGAACCTAGGATGGTGTTGCCAACCACTAATCATCTCTCTCTTACTCTTAAAGCCACAAAGAGATCTAAGTTGCCCATCCGTCTTAAGCAAAGCATATTCAAGTGAGCTAATTAAGCTTAGAGATGAGAGATTTACCCACTTGAATGAAGGGATGGATGGTGATGGCTTTGGGGGAGAGGTCTCCAACAACCTTGGCAAGGTGATTTTCAGCTCCATTCCCTTGGGCTCCTCTTTGACAGCTTCCACCTCTTTGCAAGCTTCTTCAATATCAACCTCTTCCTCTTGGTAGCTTTTTTCCAATTCGATCTCTTCTTCATTGTTCACCAAGGGAATGGGAGGTTGTGCTTCTTCTTCTTTAATCTCCATGTCAGTCCAATGGGAGAGGATTCAAATGTAGATAATAATTCATCAATGATTGAATCCATCTCTTGATCATCCCCTTGAAAGTCTTCAACCATGATATGCTTTGGAGGTTGTACACCCTCCTCAACATCAAATTCAAACTCCTTAGAAGGGGGCTCTATGACTGGGCTTTCCCATGGACGTTCCGCATCTCCTAAGTCTTCGACCACTTCTTCCTCTTCAATGATTATAGCTTCCTCCAATTGTTCTAATACAAGGCCATGCTGCTCACTGTCCACCGGAGTTTCTAGTGTCTCCTTCATACTATGTTCTTCAGTAGATTCTCCACATGAAGCCATGGGGGTTCCTTGAGTGTCTGAACGTCAGGAGGCTAGTCGGTTTATCGCTTGCACCAGTTGATGAAGAGTTGCATGAAGTCGATCCGTTGTTTCCATAAGACGATCCTTCGTTTCTTGTTGCGCTCGGCTATTATAAGTAGGATCATAGTGCTCTTGGATTGATGGATATGGACATGGTGTATATTGAGGTGGTGGTTCTAAGTATGGCTCATAAGGTGGTTGGTATGGTGGATATGGGTTAGGGTCATATGGAGGTGTTTGGTTGTAGGGGGCTTGTGAGTATGGTGGTTCAAAGGTATGTTAGGGAGGCGGTTCATAAGCATATGGTGGGCCTTGTTGGTAACTACAAGGGGGTCCACCATATATCATCATCTTGGTACGCTCCCTGGAATGGCTCTTGACCATACTAATTTGGTGGAGGTGGTTTGTCACGAAAGGGTCCACCATAACTATTGTCTTGGTATACATCACAGAATGGTTGTTGGTTATAGCGCATTGGAGGGGGTTACTACCAAGAGGGTTGATGAAATCCTTGTGGCTGTTCCCATCTTTGATTCTTCCAACCTTGATGCCTATTTTCATTATAGTTTCCATTCCTTACAACAACATTGGAACCAAACTTAAAGCTAGAGGGGTGAGAATTCATAGTAGCTAAAGAAAATAAAAACAAAAAATAAAAAAAATTAATGAAAATAAACTCCTAAAACTAGAAACATTGACAACAATATAAGATAAAAATTTGAAAAAGGTTTAAATTTTGAAAAGGTTTGATTTTTAAAATTTTAAATTTAAATTTTGAAATTTAAATTTTGAATTTTGGAATTTAAATATTGAAATTTGAAATTTGATTTTGAAATAAGATAAGATAAGATTTTGAAAAAGATATGATTTTTGAAAAAGATTTGAATTTTAAAATTTAAAACTAAGATAAGATAAGATAAAAATTTTAAAATAAAAATCTGAATTTTTTTTTGTAATTTTGGAAAAAATCAATTAAAATAAAGAGAAAAGATATTTTTGAATTTAATGAGGAAAGAGAAAAATAATAAAACGATACCAAACTTAGAATTTTTAGATCAAAGCAAAGAAAACAAACAAGAAAAATATTTACAATAACGAATAATGAAGCACATGTTTGCAATTCCACAGCAACCACGCCATTTTGACGATTAGATTTTTGTCAGTATAGAATTTTTATAAAAAATGTAATCGCGTTGTAAGTATAGCTTCTAAACCAACAGAGAATCCTTTCGTACAAAAGTTTGGTTGTCACAAGTAACAAAACCCAATAAAATTTATAACCGAAGTATTTAAACCTCGGGTCGTCTTCTCAAGGAATTGCAGGGATATGATTTATTATTGGTTATGAGAAAAAGTGTATTTTTATTTGGGTTTTTTGAAATAAGGAACAAGTAATTTAAACGACAAGAAAAATAAATTAATAATTAGAAAATCTCTTGGCAAGGTATGAGAACTGGAAATCCTATCCTAGTTATCCATATCAGGTGTGATGAAAATTGGATTTTGCTCAAGTCCTAGTCAACTCCTATGGAAAGACTAGCTTTAGAGGGATCCAAATCAATCAACAATCCCAATTTCCAATCAATTGCTGAGTTTGATAACTCAAGTGTCACCAATTACTCAACCAAAGCCAAAAGGGAAGAAAATCTACTCGAATGAAAATAATTTGGATTAATTAGAAGCATCAATAATATAAATTAAAGAAAGCAATCATAAATCTGAAATACCTCAATATGTATTAATTAAGAAAATCAATCCTAACATGGAGTTCATAAACCAAATTGAAAAGATAAATAACAATTAAAGTAATAGAATAAATAAAAGTAGAAAATAAATTAAAGAAACATTGAACCTGTGATTGAAGAGAAGTAGCCTAATCATAATAGAAATCCTAAATCCTAATCCTAATCCTAAATCCTAAGAGAGAGGAGAGAGCCTCTCCCTCTAAAAGCTACATCTAAACCAAAAATTATGAATATGAAAGTTGTATGAATTATTTTTTTTTATGAATAGATTGATTCTTCCACTTTATAGCCTCTAATCTGTGTTTTCTGGGCCAAAAACTAGGTCAAAAATAGCCCAGAAATTGCTCTACGTATAGGTCGCTGCAAAGTCACGCGGAAGCGTCGTCCACGCGTTAGTGTGGATCGGGTTTTTGCCAGGTCACGCGTCCGCGTGATCCACGCGTTCGGGGAAGCTATGACAAATTATATATCGTTGCGAAGCTCCAGATGTTAGCTTTCCAACGCAACTAGAACCGCGTCATTTGGACCTTTGTAGCTCAAGTTATGATCGATTTAGTACCAAGATGTCAGGCTGGACAGCTTTAGCAGTTCCTTTAGTTTCTTGTATTCCTTTCCACTTTTGCATGCTTCCTTTCCATCCTCTAAGCCATTCCTGCCCTGTAATCCCTGAAGTCACTTAACACACATATCACGGCATCGAATGGTAATAAGAGAGGATTAATATTAGCAAATATAAGGCCAAAGAAGCATGTTTTTAATCATAGCACAAAATCAGGAAGGAAAAATGTAAACTCATGCAAATCATATGAATAAGTGAGTAAAGGATTGATATAAACCACTCAATTGAGCATAAGATAAACCATAAAATAGTGGTTTATCAATGTCATATATATATATATATTATCAAAGCAGTTCGTTCCTGTAGAGCCTGAGAGATGGACTGATTATGCTTTTGGGCATACTCTGTGTGTGTGTATCAATTAGATATCCTAATTAGCATATACACACACCCAGAGTATGCCCAAAAGCATAATCAGTCCATCCCTCAGGCTCTACAGGAACGAACTACTTTGATACCATAATGTAACACCCTACCACACAGAGCCTTAAGCTTAAGCCGTAAAGCAGAGGTGGCGAGGTATTACGACCTCTAAAAGAAGAGTTATATAAATATAGTTGAAAATAGTTTTATAACGAGGAGCCTTGAAGAATAAGCTAATCAAAAATCAAAAATAGAAAATCATATCACACTCGTACGTATGAGGATAAACAGAATGGACAAGGTCAAAGAAAGATGAAAATGTAATATACATATCAGAGTTCCAAAACACAGATATCAAGCTCCAGACTCGACCTGCGAAGCTAAGGCCGGCCAGAGTATATAATTATATATTTATATACAATCCAAAATAAAACTCCAATAAAATGTACACCTGTATCTCCAAGTCAATCTCTAAGAGGGACAAAATACAAAATACACATGTGGAGATTCTATAAACATATATACATAGCGTAAATACAAAATACAACATCCTAAAATAACCAAACTTCGCTTGCACAGGAAACTCCAAATGCTCAGTGAGGCCCCTCTCGACCTGCATCTGAAAAATAATAGAATATATATGGAATGAGAATCGGGGGTTTTCAATATGGTAAAGGTTCCCACATAGTTAATATAAAAGAACCCGAGAAAGTCAGAGGCATTCCTAGAACTCTGACACTCAGATTTCAGCTTAAAGATCCAACTAAACCAGCAAATTAGGTAAGTTATCTAAAGTATTCAAGTTCTAAATCTAACTTTAACTTAACACTTCACATTCTGTCTCCTCCAATCCTCCGAATCACCGGTGGGACAACCCCCCCCACCTCCACCAAGAGGGGTCTCTCAAAAAATATACACATATAATTCAAGCAAGGAAAACACAGATAGAGGAGCAATTACAGCAGGTAGAACAAATAGTAGATAAGCAGAGTTAAGCAGTTAAGCAAACCAAAACAATACACACTCAAACAAAACAAACAAATGCAAATGATGTATGCCTGTTCTACGGCTGATGAGTCTCATCTGTCGGTTATACAGCCAACCCGACATGTCCTGGTAGTTAACCATTAGACAGTCCCTATGTGCGTGCATCCCCAAGCTCAAAATAATATCTATGGACTCAAACTCCAAGCGCAATATTATAATATTTCATGGAGTCAAATTCCAAGCTTAATAAAATTCCATGGAGTCAAAATCCAAGCTCAAATATAATATTCAATATATATATGCATGCCCATGGGGGAACCCGGAGAGTTAAAGTGCCTGGTCATCTTGTGACAGAGGGTCAACAAATAGTCTCAATATCATCATCATTCATAAAAAATTCATACTCAAAACTTAATTCATTCCCTTCTAAGTAAATTAAACTCAAAACGTACTCGTTTTCTTAATAACTCAAACTCAAATCCTAAAATCCTTAAACCCAAATATTTCTAAATAACAACTTCAAACAAAACCTCCAATTTCCATAAAAACTTCGATAGCACCTCCTCTAAAACTCATACTTTTGCTACCCTTCAAGGGTCTCGACAACCAAACTAAGCACCTCTCAGTCATTCAAATCATTTTCGGTATCAAATTATTTCAACACCAAAATAATCCCAATATTAAATATTTTCTAAAAAAATATCAACCAACTCTAATAACAAACCATTCACAAAATCAAATCACATATCATATACCATTTTCACAATCCATCAATAATTCATTCAGTTCATTTCTATCTTAAGGTTTTCTAGCCTAAGTTTTCACATGACATTAAACATTAACTACGAGAAACCAAAACCATACCTTAGCCGATTCCTCTCTAAGCTTGAAACATCTCAAAAACCTCTCCTTTCACAAGCTCCTAGCCTCCAAACGTCAATTCTTCAAACCTAATTACTCGGATTTCGTTCCAATCAGCCCCAATTGAACTCCAAATCAACCAAAACACAATCTATTTCACACAATATCACTATAATCATCATAAAGTTCACTAATTCAATGATTCCCAAGGGTTTAACAATTTCTTACCTTATCCATAGATCTATTGGACAAAACCCAGTGATTATTCGCTGTTAGAGTTCACCTAAACCAACAAAATCATTCAATATCTCAATAACCAAAACCTAAAATCACGAGATTAGGGAGAGGAAGAATTGGAAGAGAAACACCAATTTCTTACCACTTTGTTCCAAAAGAATTGAAGAAAATTCCAAGACGAACACGTAGTCGCTGACGGCTCATCAATCAGAGCTTCGGATTGAAAGTTACGGACGACGGAAGTTAACGGTGGTGAGGGTTAGAGTTTTCACATAACTCACTCTCTTCCTCAACATATTTACGGAAATGAAAATGGGGATTGCTCATTTTATAGGTTTTATAGGTTGGGCTTTGGGCCGGTTTGGGCTCGGTCCAACCGGTTCGGCCTGTTGGCCCGATTTTGGGACAAAATCTTTAAAATTAGTGTCAAAATTTATATTCTAATATTTCTACTCCTTTAAATTATAAAAATTAATTTTCCTAATTCCTTTGAATAATAATTAATTTATTGGCTAATTATTTATTTATTTCGTGGGGTTTACAGGTATAATCCTTTTCTCCACGTGTTTCGCTTGCTTGCACAGCGGTCAAATGTACATGAGTTTAGTTTGGTCATTAGAGAGCGACTTGCTAATTAGCCATAATATAGTCTTCCAACTGCATCGCAGGTAGTAGCTATAATTGTTGGTAATGACGTTGAAACAATGATTCGTGGATGAGATATTAAGGTACAAACTTATGCTGATAGCCTACGAAGGATTCAAGAATTTGTTGGTTATTATGATCCACTGCAATATCCTCTTCTTTTTCATTTGGAGCTCATAGATGGGATATCAATACTCGAAGTCAAAGTGGTGGCAAAGTTTCATGTCGAAGCATATTATAGTTATATGCTCCAGGTACAAATCCCCATTACCTGTGCAGTATAGACTCCTGAAAATTCTGCTAAAAAATTGTTCAATGTATCTAACCTTTTTTCCAAAATCTTAAAATTTTGTAAATCCGCCTCAATGATCATTCCAGCATATTGCAAGCAGGGCAACTTCTACAATAATATGTTGTAGATAACTATGTGAATTTAAACCGAAAAGTTAAGATGGATTCGAACTAGACAAAAGAAATTACGGACTGAATTATACCAAGGCTTACAAGATGCCTTGCACACAGGAAAAACCAATGTAGGTAAATATTGTTGGATCTATTGGCTACTTCGTAAATCATTATGAATTATCCAAAATAATTATTAAAAATAACAATATTTCTCTCTATATTTGTCTTTAGAAAATGTTGAAAGAAAAAGAACAATATTACCATTGTCGTTCATTCGTAGCCGTCGAGACATGACCCAACAATATGAATATGGAATGGCTATTGTTCTTAAAGAGGCAAGCCAGATATTTTCCTCACAATGACATGCAATCCATCTTGGACTGAAATAAATTCAGAACTCAACCCAGTTCAAACTCCACAAGATTGTCCAAATCTAACAACTAGAATTTTTCGAGCCAAATTCGAACAGCTAAAAGAGGATGTAATTACTAAGGGTATCTTGGAAAAGGTGAAGAGTTATATTTATGTCACTGAGTTTTAAAAAAGAGGATTGCTTCATGTACATATGTTGCTAATCTTAGAAAACACTGACCAGTTAATTGACTCGGAGCATTATAATAGTTTGGTACGTGGAGAGATACCATCTAAAGAAGTAGAACCACACCTACATGATGCAGTGCTAAAACATATGATCCATGATCCTTGCAAAACACTTGATCAATCTTCACCCTGCATAAAAAATGGCCAATGTAAATAAAACTACCCAAAAGAGTTCACAGCAGAGACACGAAGAGGTGACAACTCATATCCGCAATATAAGCGACGATTTGACACTCCAGTACCGATTAACCAAAATGTAACCGTTGACAATAGATGGGTAGTTTCATACAACCCTTGGCTACTACTAAAGTATGTTTGCCATATTAATGTTGAGATATGTAGTAGCATCAAGAGTATAAAATATCTCTACAAGTATTGCTACAAGGGTCCAAACTGGATTGCAATGGAAGTTCACAAAGGTTCTCATGTTGACGAGGTCCAACAGTTTATTGATGCAAGATGGATCACCGCTCCAGAGGCATGTTGGAAAATATTTAAGTTTAACCTTTACCACATGTATCCATCTGTGGAAAGGTTACAAATTCATTTGCCAAATCAACATTAAGTGAGCTTCTATGATCACCAAACCATTCCTTAAATACTTAATGATCATTATTTCTCTAGAACAATGCTTACTGAATTCTTTTCCTTAAATTGTAAGGAGGAGCAACAATCTAGGCATCTTCTGTATAGAAAAATTCCAGAGTATTATACTTGGCACAACAAGGAAAAGGAATGGCATCGACACAAGACACAGAGGAGATCTATCGGTGGAATTTATATTGTATCACCTTCAGAAGGAGAAAATTTCTATTTGCGTATTCTATTATTTAATGGCAGAGGACCAACCAGTTGGGATAACTTGCTAATAGTGAATGGGGTCCAATATTCGTCCTTCAAGAAATCTGCTCAACACCGAGGATTGTTATAGAGTGACAATAGCATCCGTGCGTGTTTGGTTGAGGCTACTGTTTTACAATTGCCATGTGCTTTACGAAGGTTGTTTGCAACCATCTTAATATTTTGTGAGCCTACAGATATAAGAAGCTTATGGGATGAATTTTTTGCATATATGGTGGATGATTATCTGTCAACCAGCACTACAACAGCCTTATTGTTAATAAATTGGCTACACAAGGATATAAATGATATCCTCCTTCAGCACGGAAAACAGATTACACAATACGATTTGCCAGCTCTAACTCCTAAAACTGACAATGATAACTTGATACCCAAAGTTATCCAAGAAGAACTGTCCGTCGAAGTACCCAGGGAAGACCTGTGTTCCACAGAAAGATTGAACAATGACCAATCTAAAGCTTTCAAGTGCATTATGAATATAATTGATTGAAGATAAAGTGGATTGTTCTTTGTTGATGGGCCGGGAGGAGTAGGCAAAACATTTCTTTACAGAGCTATAATTGCAGAATTAAGAAATAAAGGTCATATTGTCTTGGTAATTGTATCATCAGGAATAGCTGCAACATTATTGCCTGGGGGTCGAGCAGCTCATTCTAGGTTTTAAGATCCCAATTAATGCAGAACCATCATCCATTTGCAACATAAGCAAACAATCAGATCTTTCAAAGCTGATTAGACAAATAATGACAATAATTTGGGATGAAGCACCAACGACAAATAAAGAATCGGTGCAATCATTATACCACACTTTGAGAGACATATTATCAAATGATATGCCATTTAGAGAAAAAGTGATGGTGATGGAAGGAGATTTCGGCCAAGTACTACCTGTCATGCTGAAAGGTAGTAAGTCACAAATGATTTTGGCTTCTATAGTTAAGTCTCATTTATGGGCTTCCACTCAAATTATCCATTTGCGACAAAATATGCGATATTCTAATGATCATGTTTTTCTGAGTATCTTATGCGCATTGGTGATGGAATTGAGCCTACCATACATGAAGATTTTGTATGAATACAAGCAAATATGGCAATTTCGTGGGAAAGTGAAACATCATTACACAAGTTAATAGAAGAAATATTTCCAAACTTATAATCTCATGTAGGACGCTTCTTACATGGTAGAAAGGGAAATATTGACGCCAAAAAATCACGACGTACAACAGCTTAATGATATAATTATCAACCAATTTCCAAGAGAAGAATGAAATTTAGTATCATTTGATGAGGTAGAAGGAGATGCTAATAATTTATATAAACAAGAATACCTTTAACACAATTTCTACAGGTGGGTTGCCACCTCATGTGTTCAAGGTAAAAAAAGGTGCACCTTTGATGTTATTGAGAAATATAGACCCTAAGGCCAGCTTATGCAATGGTACAAGATTAATATGTCATGGAACTTTTCAAAACATGTTGGATGTAAAAATTTTAACCAACCATCACTGTGGCAAAAGAGCTTTCTTGCCTCGGATAAAACACAAAACAACAGAGAATTCAGGACTACCTTTTATACTTATCAGGAAGCAATTTCCTGTAAGGTTGAGTTTTGAAATAACAATAAACAAATCACAAGGACAGACCATTCCTAAAGTAGGGATCTATCTCCCTAAACATGTGTTTATCCATGGCCAATTATATGTTGCTCTGTCTCGACGTGTTTCTCAGTCAACTGCAAAAGTTTTAGTCAAAGAAGGAAAGATAGATGGAATAAGTGGAGAATTTACCAAAAATGTGGTTTTCAAAGAAATATTGTTACCTTTACCACAAGTAATTTATGTTCTTAGTAAATGTGTGTGTAGTTACTTCTTGGTACAATTCAGTCTTTATATAATTTTAATCTTTAAATCTTTTTCATTGATATAGATATTTTTGTGTACAAACTTTAATTTATTAACGACTAATGACTTATATTATTTTAATAGATAAATTGATTTCAAAGGTGCTCATCAATATATGCCAAGAGATAAGGAAAACGAACTTGAATATCTGTTTTACACAACAGGTACGTAGTAATTATCATTAACTGAGATATACTAGAAATACATGAACAAATATCAACTACAGGAAGAAGGATTCCAAAGTCTCTGGAGTGCATGGAAAGATGAACAATCAATTGCATCAATTGAACCGATAGACAATAAAGTAATTTTTTTAATTAATTACTGTGAAAATTATATTAAATATACATACTTCTATTTCTATGTTAGTAATCATAATCATATATTATCTAATAGGTTCATCCCCTTCAAATTTATTCTATTGGTTGGGGAGGTACAGTTAAAATAGACAAGACTCAATTATGGAAGATGATAAAAAAGAAAATACTGCTCTAAAAAACATACAAGGTAATGCAATCATCGTAATCAGAATGTTATATATATGCCTATTATCTATCCCTTTCTATCTTCTCCTTCTCCTTCTCCTTCTCCTTCTCCTTCTTCTGCTTCTCCTTCTCCTTCTTCTTCTCAATTGAACCGATAGACAATAAAGTAATTTTTTTAATTAATTACTGTGAAAATTATATTAAATATACAAACTTCTATTTCTATGTTAGTAATCATAATCATATATTATCTAATAGGTTCATCCCCTTCAAATTTATTCTATTGGTTGGGGAGGTACAGTTAAAATAGACAAGACTCAATTATGGAAGATGATAAAAAAGAAAATACTGCTCTAAAAAACATACAAGGTAATGCAATCATCGTAATCAGAATGTTATATATATGCCTATTATCTATCCCTTTCTATCTTCTCCTTCTCCTTCTCCTTCTTCTGCTTCTCCTTCTCCTTCTCCTTCTCCTTCTCCTTCTCCTTCTCCTTCTCCTTCTCCTTCTCCTTCTTCTTCTTCTTCTTCTTCTTCTTCTTCTTCTCCTTCTGCTTCTTCTCCTTCTCCTTCTCCTTCTCCTTCTTCTGCTTCTCCTTCTTCTTCTTCTTCTTCTTCTTCTTCTTCTTCTTCTTCTTCTCCTTCTCCTTCTTCTCCTTCTCCTTCTCCTCCTTCTCCTCCTTCTTCTCCTCCTTCTTCTTCTCCTTCTCATTCTTCTCCTTCTCATTCTTCTCCTTCTTCTTCTTCTTCTTCTCCTTCTCCTTCTCCTTCTCCTTCTCATTCTTCTTCTATTTCTTCTTCTCCTTCTCCTTCTTCTCCTTCTCATTCTCATTCTTCTTCTTCTCCTTCTTCTCCTCCTCCTCCTCCTCCTCCTCCTCTTATTATATAAAGGGAAAAAGTTGATGCCTAAAATGTTAAAAGGTTGCTTTAAGATTGCAACAGAGATTGTTTTCCATGTTGAATAAGGTTGCAAAACATAAATTTATACCAGTGATAATAATTAAACTTTTTTCTTTTTCCAGTAACAAACTCACAAGAGCAAACCAACTCATGTTAGTAAAGAACAACATTGTAAGTACCTATCATTAGATTAATAAAATACACAAAATAGAGGTAATATGATATATTTGAATGCTCTACAGAGGGTTTAATGGCTTCTTTTGTTGTGCATGTGTAGGAAATTCAATGTCAAACAAGAAATTTCAATTTTACAGTTTTTATTATTTTTTTGTTAAATTGTCATTCAAATATAATGAAATTTGTATTAACATATGATATATTTATTAATTTCTAAATTTTGTAGTTCTTCAAGGCTCAAGAATTTATTGATAAGAAGATGTATGAGAAATTGTGAAAGATTTTTACTTGGTACAAATTTAGAAATTACTTTAGGTTTATCTTAACGTTTTTACTTATAGTTTTATCTATAATCCCCCCAAAAAAAAGACATAATTATTTTTCTTCTTTACACTTTTTGTAGGCACATGAAAGATTTTTCAAATACAAATCGTACTTTGGCTTACCACTTTAAAAAAAAGGCCTTTAAACAAAAATAAATATATATGACTTTTGAATATAGCTCATCTTTTATAAACTATCGTATTTTTATATTTATTTTTTTTACTTTGAGTTAGATAGAAGAAGATAAAATACTATTGTGATAACTATTTTATGAATTTTGTTATTTGTAGATAGGTGATATATGTTTATTTTAATTAAACACATTTTCATATTATCATTATTTGTAGATAAGTGATATATGTTTATTTTAATTTTATTATTTTCATATTATCATTAACTACTCTATTATATTATTCAAATTTAAAATTTCAAAATTTATTAAATTAATCAATTTTAAATACAATAGAAAAAGTGGATGAAACGTGCTTGTTAAGTCGCTAATTCCTTCTATTTAAAAATACAGTATATATCATAAATAAAAAATAATGGACAACTCTTTAAAAAAATGTTTCTTACAAAGAAATTTTTTTTCAAAACTACAACATCCAGAACAAGATAACGTCGTCGTCTTCATTTATTGGATATGTATTTGAAAAAACTTTAATACATAAATAGATAGTCATTCTTCATCTAAATTTTTTTTTCTTAAAATTAGGAGTAAGACTCAAATCGAGACTTCTAAATAAGGATGAAGAGACTATATTATTTAAGTTATTACTCATTGGCATTCTACATATATATTTGCTTAGATAAAAGCATTATAAAAATATGAAGAAGGATAACCAAGATTGCTAATGTTTATATGGACACATAACCAAGATCATGTCTTATGACATTAAATTAATATATTTTATATTTTTTGACAAAAAGATAAAAAATATTAGATAGAGAAATAAATTTTTTTATTTTTAAATAAATTACTATTTTTATTCAACAAAAAGTTTAAACCACTAAGAAATCTACCCATAAGAAATAAAATTGACGTTATATCCATAAAAATTGATTTTTGCTGACAAAATTATTTTAACGCTAAAAAATTATTTAAAATTTCTAAACTCCTTGTAATCTAATTTAATTTTAAATTCTAATTTATTCTACAACACCACTTTTCCAATCCCCAAAACCTACTATCATAGTTATCAAAATCAGATCGGACTGATCGGTTCGATCAAAAAATCGGTAAATCGATGGTCCAGTCGGTTCGGTTTGTTATTTAGACCGTTAATAATGAACGACAGTCAAACTCGCTGAAAACCGAATGGTTCAATACGAACCGGATACGGTCAAGCGCTAGGCTTGCGCCTCTACCAGTAGACCCACAACGTGTAGATCACCGTAGGAGTATCAACAAGTCATTTTGCCACCAAGCCAATTGGCTCTTTAATATGTGTAGCGTTTATAGTTATATATTATATAATCTCATTTGATGGGCAAAGACACAACTTTTTTGTTATATGCTTTGTATCTGCTCATAGTTATTATAGACACCTTATATATTACACACACACACACACACACACACACACACACACACACACACACACACACACACACACACACACACACACACACACACACACACACACACACACACACACACACACCAACCAGTAGACCCACAACATGTAGATCACCGTAGGAGTATCAACAAGTCATGCCACCAAGCCAATTGGCTCTTTAATATGCGTAGCGTTTATAGTTATATATTATATAATCTCATTTGATGGGCAAAGACACAACTTTTTTGTTATATGCTTTGTATCTGCTCATAGTTATTATAGACACCTTATATATTACACACACACACACACACACACACACACACATATTATGATTTATACATAATTTAATTAAATTAAATTTAAGTGAAGGCATATTTTTTGTTTTTTTTATATTTATATTTAATTATAACCTGGTCAATCGGTTCAACCTATGACCCACCGATTAAACTAGTAATCCAGTTGTATAACTGAGTCGATTACTGGTTCGGTTTTGATAACTATGCCTATTACCACCAAAATCCTTTCTACTAACCAAGGTTCTGAAAACTAGACCGGATCAACCGGTTCGACCAGATTAATTGAGAATCGGTCACCTGGCCGGTCTAGTTGACCTCCAGTGTAACACCCTATCAGGTAAAGCTTTACACCTAGGATGTAAAACAGAGGTGGCCAGGCGCTACAACCTCTAAAATAAAATATAAATCTGTATAATAGTCATAAGAATGTAGTATACTAGGAGCCTTGAAGAATAGGTAAAACAAAATCGCAAAATTAAAAGCGTAACACTCAGGAAAGAGATTACGTGCGTACGAAGTATATATATATATATATATATATATATATATATATAAGCAAGAGTAGAGGGTTAAGAATACAAAATATCAAGCTCCGAACTCAATGTCCGAAGCTAAAGCTGGCCAAAGAATAGTTACATATATATATATAATCCATAACCCAAAATACATAAAAGCAATCCTAGTTCTGCATAAACCTCTATGAGGTGCAAAAGCAAAACATATATACATAGGGAGAATCTATAAAACATATATATATATATATATATATAACAAAACAGAACAAAAGTATAAACCAAAAAGGCCCACTTCACTACAGAGAACTCCAGACACCTTGCGAGGTGCCTCTCGACCTGCATCTGAAAAATACAAACATCGTATGGGATGAGAACCGGGGGTTCTCAGTATAGTAAAGGTGCCATATACAAAAGATATATGGTCCTGGGAATGCCAGAGGCAATCCTAGAATGCCGACACTCAGATTATAAAACTTAGAGAGGTAAAACAGAAACCATAAATCAGGATGTTTCTTTAAGAATTTCTAGACTTAACTTATTCCTTAAATCTAACTAAAACTTAGCTAGAGCCCTAACTCTCTCTGTCTTTTCTCCGTTCCTCCATCTCCAGTGAAGTTGCAAAGACAAACAAGCAGACAATGGCAAGCACAGGTAGAACACAAGTAATACAGATAGCAAATAAAACACATAGCATATTATAGTCACTTAGGTAATCCCAATTAATGCACAAGCATGCAATTCAAACAACATGCATATGATGCATGCCTGTCCTATGGCTGATGAGTTTCATCTGTCGGTTATCAAGCCAACCCGACAAGTCCGGCTGCTAAACCCTGGACTGTCCCCCATCGCGCATCCCCAAGAGTCTATGCATAGCTTTTTCACACATATATATCAAATTGCTCAATGGGGATACCATTCCTGGGAATATATACGTGCCCGGTCACTCTTGCGGTATAGGGTCAACAGAGTATCGAGCCTCGACCTTGAACACGTGGTGGCAAGCCACGGTACTTTACCTAGAAAAACTCATATCTCATATAATCATTTCAAATTCTTTCATAAACATTTCATAATCATTTCATATAATGGCCATGACATCACTTATACATTATATAATTGCACTTTTATACATAACTCATCATAACCCAAAGCAAGTAGGACGAAATCAAAACCCTTGCGTCTATCTAGGAGGTATGTTCTCATATGCCCAAGAGGAACAAAGGAGGGGATCCTAACCTCCCACCATCTCGCTGGGGGTGATTTTACAATACCAGGAGGAACAAGGAAGGGGATCCTCACCTTCCACCATCTCCTAGGGTCACACTTTCAAGAAAGAGTACTCAGATGTAACATTTATTCCTTTCTTTAGCCAGTTCATAATTTAAGTAGTATATATATATATATATATATATATATATATATATATATATACACATATGCACACTACCTCCTTATACCTAAATCATCACTTCTCACACTTTCTTCATCTCCAAGTTACCACCTATTCCTAGCTTCAATTTATTACTAGGCAACTAATAAGTTCTAAGGCCAAAGGAATGAGAATTGAGGTTTAGAAGTTTCAAATTTAACTCTAAAACACAAAACTTATTTTGCTGAAAACAGGGACTCGTGTACGCAAGTACCTTGCTCGCGTACGTGAGATGCCCAACCCATAGAGATTAGTCGCGTTGCATGCAGATGGTCGTGTACACAACCCTTTAAAATGCTTTGCTCGTGTACGCATGCACCACCCCCGCGTATGCAAAATGACCAACCTGAATGGAATGGTTGCGTCAGTGTGGTGGTCGTGTATGCAAGTTATGCAAAACCAGAAAAATGCTTAAGTTGCAGAAATTTCAGTTTTTGTACCAAAATTCTAACGCGAATAACTTTTCCGTTTTAAAACATTTTTCATTCATTCTTCGAATGGCGTAAACTTCACGGACCCAATTTTTATTTCTAACTAGTTTGAAATAATTTAGGGGTCCGAAAGCCAAGTTATGGTTCGTCAAAGTTCGGCCAAAAATTAGTTTTACACAAAAAACCTTCAAACCTCAATTTCATTAAAACCAATCTCAAACCAAGCCTCTATACCAGCATTCAGCTCAGCAACATGACAAAGCACACCTACACAGCACCAAATTTCTCATTACACAATTTCAACATAAATTTCTCATTTTACACAAACAAAATTTCACCCACTTACTCAATATATATATATATATATATATATATATAAAATCACATCATTCTTTCATTCTTCACCAACTAATCAATCAACATACTAGTACCAACACAAACAACAATCAGCCAAAACATATTCAATCCACATCATAATCATCAGCAAGGGTACGAAGCATTGAACATTTTCTTACATTCCAACCTATCCTATGGTCATCTAGCCTAAGTTTTCAGAGAACATTATATATTAAACACGAGAAACCTAAACTATACCTTGACCAATTTGCTCGTATAACCCAAGACAACCCCACAAGGCAAGCTCACAAGTTCCACTTCCAAAATCCAGCCACCAAGGGGTTGTTCCAAGAGCTCCAATTCACCAACTCAAACTCCAAATTAACATAAATTCAATCTAATTTACACAATTCACTAAATTAGCACTAGGGTACACAAAATTGGGCAAACCACAAGGGTTTAGAGTTTTCCTACCTTACCCATTGATGATTGGAGTATAATCCAACAATTATCCAATGTTAGATTGCACCTAAACTATCAAAATCATCAAAATCACTCAAAACTCAAACCAATTTTGCACAAAAACGGGGCAGAGAGAACTGGGCATGAATTTAAGAAAGAGATACCTCTTTGTTTGAATAGAATTGAAGAGGACTCCGAGATGAAAGTGTGGTCACAAACGGCTCGTCAATCGGAGCTCCGGATTGAAAGTTAGAGCAAATTGAATTGAGGACAAGGGTTTGGAGTTGTCACACGTTCCTCCCCCTTTTCCAAAATGTTTCCAATGTAAATGAGGATGAAGGGGAAAAGAGAAGCTGTGTTTGATTAAGTGGCTGGGTTGAATTGGGCCTTGGGCCTATTTTGAGTTCAGTTTGGCCGATTCGGCCTGTTTGGCCCAATCTTGGGCCAAATTCTCTAAAATTAGTGTCAAAATTCTTGTTTTAATTAGCTCTATCCTATTAAACTATAAAACTCACATTTCTAATTTCTTTTATTAAAAACTAATTTATTAATTAATTATTCGCTAATTTTACAGGGTTTACACCCAGAATCATCCTATAAAAAATTGGTAAAAAACCGGTCGAACTGGTGGTTAGCCGGTGAACCGTCCGAACGGGCTAGGTTTTCCCAAGTTTTGACTTTTGATATTCATAAAAAATGGCATTGTTTTAATGCTCCGAAAAAAAAAACACATTACCCATAGCTAACCCAACCCTCCTGAAGAGCCATTCACACATAGCCTCCCTCAACCCTAATTTCCTCTTCCAGCCATCCTCCAACAACCCCAGAAAGGAACTCCACCGTGGCCAATATAATCGACACCGGCAGTGACCACCAGACACACTACAAGAAAAAAGGCCTATGGCCTCGCTTTTTTTTGCTACGCTTTAAAAGCGTGGCCAAAAGTGGTCTATGGCCACGCTTTGGTGAGGGTGGTGCTTGAATAGAGATTTGGCCACTGGTGCACGAAATTGTGATCCTTAACAACGGTACCAAAAACTTGGTGCTCGGAACGTAATTCACACACTTTGTCACAACTCTGCACAACTAACCAGTAAGTGCACTAGGTCGTCCAAGTAATAAATCTTACGTGAGTAAGGGTCGATCCCATAGAGATTGTTGGTATGAAGCAGGCTATGGTCATCTTGTAAATCTCAGTCAGGCGGATTCAAATGGTTATGGATATTTGATAATTAAAATATAATTAAAATATAGAATAAGATAGAGATACTTATGCAATTCATTGATGAGAATTTCAGATAAGCGTATGGAGATGCTTTGTTCCTTCTAAATCTCTGCTTTCCTACTGCCTTCATTCAATCCTTCATACTCCTTTCCATGGCAAGCTGTATGCTGGGCATCACCGTTGTCAATGGCTACTTCCCGTCCTCTCAGTGAAAATGGTCCAAATGTGCTGTCACCGCACGGCTAATCATCTGTCGGTTCTTGATCATGTTGGAATAGGATCCATTGATCCTTTTGCGTCTGTCACATGCCCAACAATCGCGAGTTTGAAGTTCGTCACAGTCATCCCATCCCAGATCCCACTCGAAATACCACAGACAAGGTTTAGAATTTCCGAATCTCAAGAATGCTGTCAATAATTCTAGCCTATACCACGAAGGTTTTAATCTTAGATTAAAAACCCAAGACATACACATTCAAGCTTGTTTGCATGTAGAACGAAAGTGGTTGTCAGGCACGTGTTCATAGGTATGAATGGTGATGAGCATCACATAATCATCACATTCATCATGTTCTTGTGTGAGAATGAATATCTTAGAGAAAAAATAGGCTTGAATTGAATAGAAAAATAATAGTACTTTGCATTAATTCATGAGGAGCAGCAGAGCTCTATACCTTAATCTATGGGGTGTAGAAACTCTACCGTTAAAAATACATAAGTTATGAAGGTCCAGGCATGGCCAAATGGCCAGCCCCCTAAACGTGATCTCTGAACGTCCCCTCTATGCAAAAGATGATCTAAAGATATAAATACAATAGTAAAAAGTCCTATTTATACTACACTAGTTACTAGGGTTTACAGAGATAAGTAAATGATGCAGAAATCCACTTCCAGGCCTACTTGGTGTGTGCTTGGGCTGAGCATGGAGCTTTCATGTGTAGAGACTCTTTTTGGAGTTAAATGCCAGTTTGTAGCCTGTTTCTGGCATTTAACACTGGTTTGCAACCTGTTTCTGGCGTTTAACTCCAGAATAAGACAGGGAGTGGGCGTTTGAACGCCAGTTTGCATCGTCAAAACTCGTGCAAAGTATAGACTATTATATATTGCTGGAAATCCCTGGATGTCTACTTTCCAATGCAATTGAGAACGCGCCAATTGGGTTTCTGAAGCTCTAGAAAATCCACTTCGAGTGCAGGGAGGTCAGAATCCAACAACATCTGCAGTCCTTCTTCAGCCTCTGAATCAGATTTTTGCTCAAGTCCTTCAATTTTAGCCAGAAAATACCTGAAATCACAGAAAAACACACAAACTCATAGTAAAATCTAGAAATGTGATTTTTATTTAAAAACTAATAAAAATATACAAAAAACTAACTAAATCATACTAAGAACATATTAAAAACAATGTCAAAAAGCGTATAAATTATCCGCTCATCACAACACCAAACTTAAATTGTTGCTTGTCCCCAAGCAACTGAAAATCAATTAGGATAAAAAGAAGAGAATATACTATAAATTCCAAACCATCAATGAAACTTAGCTCTAATCAGATGAGCGGGACTAGTAGCTTTTTGCCTCTGAATAGTTTTGGCATCTCACTTCATCCTTTGAAGTTTAGAATGATTGGCATCTATAGGAACTTAGAATTTAGATAGTGTTATTGATTCTCCTAGTTCAGTATGTTGATTCTTGAACACAGCTACTTTATGAGTCTTGGCTGTGGCCCTAAGCACTCTGTTTTCCATACATACATGCCACAGACACATAACTGGGTGAACCTTTTCAGATTGTGACTCAGCTTTGCTAGAGTTCCCAATTAGAGGTGTTCCGGGTTCTTAAGCACACTCTTTTTGCTTTGGATCTCGACTTTAACCGCTCAGTCTCAAGCTTTTCACTTGACACCTTCACGCCACAAGCACATGGTTAGGGACAGCTTAGTTTAGCCGCTTAGGCCAAGATTTTATTCATTTGGGCCCTCCTATCCACTAATGCTCAAAGCCTTGGATCCTTTTTACCCTTGCCTTTTGGTTTAAAGGGCTACTGGCTTTTTCTGCTTGCTTTTTCTTTTTTTTTTTGCCATTTTTTTTCTGCAAGCTTTTGTATTCACTGCGTTTTCTTGCTTCAAGAATCAATTTTATGATTTTTCAGATTATTAATAACATTTCTCATTTTTCCTTATTCTTTCAAGAGCCAACATATTTAACATTCATAAACAACAAATTCAAAAATATGCACTGTTCAAGCATTCATTCAGAAAAACAAAAAGTAATGCCACCACATCAAAATAATTAAGCTAATTTCAAAGATGAATTCGAAACCCATGTACTTCTTTTTCTTTTGTTTTTAGAACGTTTTTCATTTAAGAAAGGTGATGGATTCATAGGAGATTCATAGCCTTAAGGCATAGACACTAGACACTAATGATCATGTAATAAGACACAAACATAAACCTAAAGCATAGGGAATAGAAAAATAAATAGACAAGGAAATTAAGGAATGGGTCCACCTTAGTGGGGGTGGCGCCTTCTTCCTCTTGAAGAACTAATGGTGTTCTTGAGCTCCTCTATGTCTCTTCCTTGCCTTTGTTGCTCCTCCTTCATAGCTCTTTGATATTCTCTAATTTCATGGAGAATGATGGAGTACTCTTGGTGCTCCATCCTTAGTTGTCCCATGTTGGAACTTAATTCTCCTAGGGAGGTGCTAATTTGCTCCCAATAGTTTTGTGGAGGAAAGTGCATCCCTTGAGGCATCTCAGGGATTTCATGATAAGGAATTTTCTCATGCTCTTGTTGAGGTCCATGATCTCTTGTTTGCTCCATCCTTTTCTTAGTGATGGGCTTGTCCTCATCAATGAGGATGTCTCCCTCTATGTCAATCCCAGCCGAATTGTAGAGGTGGCAAATAAGGTGAGGAAAGGCTAACCTTTCCAAAGTGGATGACTTGTCAGCCACCTTGTAGAGTTCTTGAGGTATAATCTCACAAACATTCACTTCCTCCCCAATCATGATACTATGGATCATGATGGCCCGGTCTATAGTAACTTCAGACCGATTGCTAGTGGGAATAATTGAACATTGGATGAACTCCAACCATCCTCTAGCTACAGGCTTAAGGTCCGGTCTTCTCAATTGAACCGGCTTGCCTCTTGAGTCAACTTTCCATTGAGCTCCTTCCACACATATGTCCATGAGGACTTGGTCCAACCTTTGATCAAAGTTGACCCTTCTAGTGTAGGGGCGTGCATTTTCTTGCATCATTGGTAAGTTGAATGCCAACCTTACATTTTCCGGACTGAAATCTAAGTATTTCCCCCGAACCATTGTAAGCCAATTCTTTAGGTTTGGGTTCATGATTTGATCATGGTTCCTAGTGATCCATGCATTTGCATAGAACTCTTGAACCATTAAGATTCCGACTTGTTGAATAGGATTAGAGAGAACTTCCCATCCTCTTCTTCTAATCTCTTGTCAGATCTCCGGATACTCGCTCTTTTTGAGCTTAAAAGGGACCTCAGGGATCACCTTTTTCTTGGCCACAACTTCATAGAAGTGGTCTTGATGGACCTTTGAGATGAATCTCTCCATCTCCCATGACTCAGAGGTGGAAGCAACTGCCTTCCCTTTCCTCTTTCTTGAGGTTTCTCTGGCCTTAGATGCCATTGATGGTTATAGAAAAACAAAAAGCAATGCTTTTACCACACCAAACTTAAAAGGTTTGCTCGTCCTCGAGCAAAAGAAGAAAGAAAGTAGTAGAAGAAGAAGAAAATGGAAGAGATAGAGTGAGAGAGTGTATTCAGCCAAGGGGGAGAAGTAGTGTTTGTGATGTGTGAAAATGGAGTAGTGTTAAGGGGTTTATATAGGGGTGGAGGGAGGGTTGGTTTCGGCCATTAGGGTTGGGTTTGGGAGGGAAAAGAATTTGAATTTGGAGGTAGGTGGGGTTTTGGGGGAAGAGTGGATGGATGTGAGTGGTGAAGGGTATTTGGAGAAGAGGTAAGGAGGTGATTGGTGAAGGGTATTTGGGGAAGAGTGTTATGAAAAGGTGTGAAAAGAATAGAAGAAGAGGTGGGGTAGGTGGGGATCCTGTGGGGTCCACAGATCCAGAGGGGTCAAGGACTTAGCATCCCTGCTCCATTTAGGTGTGCAAAACGCCCTTAGAATGCATGTCTGGCGTTAAACGCCGGCTTGCTGCTTGTTTCTGGCGTTTAACGCCAGCTTTTCTCCCATTCTTGGCGTTAAACGCCAATTTCATGCTCTGTTCTGGCGTTAAACGCCAGTCTGGTGCTTGTTTCTGGTGTTTAACGCCAGCTTGATGCTTCTTTCTGGTGTTAAATGCCAGTTTGATGCTTCTTACTGGCGTTTAAACGCCAGTAAGCTCTTCTTCCAGAGTAAGCTATTTTTAATGCTCTTTTTCATTCTGTTTTTGATTTTTTAGTTGTTTTTGTGGCTTCACATGATCATCAACGTAAAGAAAACATAAAATAGCAATAGAAAATAAATAGATATAATTAAATAACATTGGGTTGCCTCCCAACAAGCGCTTCCTTAATGTCAATAGCTTGATAGTAAGCTCTCATAGAGTCTCACAGATAATCAGAGCAATGTTGGGGCCTCTCAACACCAAACTTAGAGTTTGGTTGTGGCCTCACAATACAAAACTTAGAGTTTGAATGTGGGGGTTTTGTTTGACTCTGTTCTGAGAGAAGCTTCTCATGCTTCCTCTCCATGGTTACAGAAGGAGAACCTTGAGTCTTAAATACAAGGTAGTCCTCATTCAACTGAAGGACCAACTCTCCTCTGTCAACATCAATCATAGCCTTTGCTGTGGGTAAGAAGGGTCTTCCAAGGATGATGGATTCATCCTCATCCTTTTTAGTGTCTAGGATTATGAAATCAGCAGGGATGTAAAGGCCTTCAACCTTCACTAGCACGTCCTCTACTAGTCCATAAGCCTATTTCATTGATTTATCTGCCATCTCTAGTGAGATTCTTGTAGCTTGTACCTCAAAGATTCCCAGTTTCTCCATTATAGAGAGTGGCATGAGGTTTATCCCTGACCCAAGTCACACAGAGCCTTTTCAAAGGTCATGGTGCCTATGGTACAAGGTATGAAGAATTTTCCAGGATCCGGTTTCTTCTGAGGTAATGTCTGCCTCATTAATGCATTCAGTTCATTGGTGAACAAGGGGGGTTCATCCTCCCAAGTCTCAGTACCAAATAACTTAGCATTCACCTTCATGATTGCTCCTAGATACTTAGCAACTTACTCTTCAGTGATGTCTTCATCCTCTTCAGATGAAGAATATTCATCAGAGCTCATGAATGGCAGAAGAAAGTTCAAAGGAATCTCTATGGTCTCTGTATGAGCCTCAGATTCCTTTGGTTCCTCAAAGGAAAACTCCTTTCTGTCCAGAGGACGTCCCAAGAGGTCTTCCTCACTAGGATTCATGTCCTCCTCCTCCTCTGGGCATTCGGCCGCACCAAGTAAGGTTATGGCCTTGCACTCTCTCTTGGGGTTTTCTTCTGTATTGCTTGGGAGAGTACTTGGAGGAGTTTCAGTAATCTTCTTACGCAGCTGACCCACTTGTGCCTTCAAATTTCTAATGGAGGACCTTGTTTCATTCATGAAACTTAGTGTGGTCTTGGATGGATCAGAAACTATGGTTGCCAGGCTAGAATGGCTCTGTTTTAAATTCTCTGTCTGTTGCTAAGAAGATGATGGAAAAGGCTTGCTATTGCTAAACCTATTTCTTCCACCATTATTATTGAAGCCTTGTTGAGGCTTCTGTTGATCCTTCCATGAGAGATTATGATGATTTCTCCATGAAGGATTATAGGTGTTTCCATAGGGTTCTCCCATGTAATTCACCTTTGCCATTGCAGGGTTCTCAGGATCATAAGCTTCTTCTTCAGAAGATGCTTCTCTAGTACTGTTGGATGCAGCTTGCAATCCATTCAGACTCTGAGAAATCATATTGACTTGCTGAGTCAATATTTTATTCTGAGCCAATATGGCATTCAGAATATCAATTTCAAGAACTCCCTTCTTCTGAGGCGTCCTATTGTTCATAGGATTCCTCTCAGAGGTGTACATGAACTGGTTATTTGCAACCATTTCAATGAGTTTCTGAGCTTCTGCAGGGTTTTCACGTGAAGAGATCCTCCTGCAGAATGGTCCAATGACATTTTTGACAACTCAGACAGACCATCATAGAATATACATATGATGCTCCATTCAGGAAGCATGTCAGTAGAACGTCTTTTGACCAGTTGCTTATATCTTTCCCGAGCTTCATAGAGGGACTTGCCTTCCTTCTGTATGAAGGATTGGATTTCCACTCTAAGCTTGCTCATCTTTTGAGGTGGAAAAAATTTGGCCAGAAAAGCACTGACCAGCTTATCCCAAGAGTTCAGGCTATCCTTAGGTTGTGAATCCAACCATATTTTAGCTCTGTCTCTTATAGCAAAAGGGAAAAGCATGAGCCTGTAGACCTTGGGATCAACTCTATTGGTCTTGACAGTGTCACAGACTTGCAAGAATTCAGCTAAAAACTGATGAGGATCTTCCATTGGAAGTCCATGAAACTTGCAGTTCTGCTGCATCAGAGAAACTAATTGAGGTTTAAGCTCAAAATTGTTTGCTCTAATTGCAGGGAGTGAGATGCTTCTTCCATAGAAGTTGGAAGAGGCTGCAATAAAGTCACCAAGCATCTTCCTTGTATCTCCACCATTATTATTAGGTTCAGCCATGTCTCCCTCTTTTTCGAAAATTTTTGTCAGGTTCTCTCCAGAGAGTTGTGCTTTAGCTTCCCTTAGCTTCCTCTTTAGAGTCCTTTCAGGTTCAGGATCAGCTTCAACAAGAATATTCTTATCCTTGTTCCTGCTCATATGAAAAAGAAGAGAATAGAGAAAATATGAAATCCTCTATGTCACTTTATAGAAATTTCTTATGTGAGTATAAGAAGAGAAGAATAGGAGAAGGAGAAGATAAAAACTCGAACACAGAGAAGAAGATGGGGTTCGAATTATGAGTAGAAGAGAAGTGTTAGTAGATAAATAAATAAGTAGAAGGAGATGTGAGAGGGGGGAGAAAATTCGAATTTAATTTAAAATAAAAGGAAAAATATTTTTGTTTTTATTTTAAAATTTAGTTAGAATTCAAAAACTAAGAAAGAAAATAAAATTAAATTGAAATTTAAAATAATTAGTTAATGAAAAGCAATTTTTAAAAAAAGAGGTTAGTTATTTTCGAAAATAAGAGAGAGAAAAGTAGTTAGGTGGGTTTGAAAAAGATAAGAAATAGTAAGACAAACAAAAATTCAAGTGGTTAATTGAAAAATATTTGAAAATCAATTTTGAAAAGATAAGAAGTTAGAAAAGATTTTGAAATTGATTTTGAAAAAGGTGTGATTGAAAATCATTTTGAAAAAGATTTGAAAAAGAAATTCAAAAAGATTTGATTTTTGAAATTAAAGTTGATTACTTAACTAACAAGAAATTAAAAGATATGATTTTAAAATTCAAAGATTGAACCTTTCTTAATAGGCAAGTAACAACTTGAAAAATTTTTGAATTAAAACATTAAATGTTAGTGAGATTTTCAAAAATATGAAGTGAGAATAAGAAAAAAATTTTGAAAATCAAATTAAAAAAAATTCGAAAATATGTAAAAATAAATGAAAAAGATTTGATTTTTGAAAAAGATTTGAAAAGATAGGATTTTTAAATTGAAAATTTGACTTGACTCATAAGAAACAACTAAATTTTAAAAAATTTTTGACTAAGTCAATCCAAATTTTTGAAATTTATGAGAAGAATAAAGGAAAGATATTTTTTTGATTTTTGGATTTTTAGTAAAGAGAGAGAATAGCACCAAATTGAAACAAAACATAGAAATTATGAATCAAAACAACTAATGCATGCAAGAACACTTTGAATGTCAAGATGAACACCAAGAACATTTTGAAGGTGAAGATGAACACCAAGACTTATTTTTGAAAATTTTTAAGGAAAGAAAAAACATGCAAGACACCAAACTTAGAAAATTTCAAACTTTAGACACTAATAACTCAAAAATGCATATGAGAAACAAGAAAAGACAGAGAACATGAATATGCAAAGATCAAACAAAGAAAATCATCAAGAACAACTTGAAGATTATGATGGACACATGCATGAATTTTCGAAAATTTTTAGGAAATTAAAAAGATGTAATTGACACCAAACTTAAAAATTGACACTAGACTCAAACAAGAAATATCAAATTTTTGGTTTTTATGATTTTATTAAATTTTTTTGTATTTTTTGAAAATTAATTGGAAAAAGAAAAATAAGGATTTCAAAATTTTTAATGAGAATTCCAGGAATCATGCAATGTTAGTCTAAAGCTCCAGTCCAGGAATTAGACATGGCTTACTAGCCAGCCAAGCTTTTAGTGAAAGCTCCGGTCCAAAACACTAGACATGGCCAATGGCCAGCCAAGCTTTAGCAGATCATTACATACAACAGCTAATTTGCTGAGAAAGACAAAGAAACTCTTCTAAGGATAGTTGAAACCTCGGTCCAAAAGATTAGACATGGCTTAACAGCCAGCCAGGATTCAACATATCTCATGAAACTCTAGGATTCATTCTTAAAAATTCTGAAGAACATATAATAATAAAAAAAAATTTTGAAAATAAAAATAATAAAAACAAAAAGCTTAAAATTAAAATAAAATTACCTAATCTGGGCAACAAGATGAACCGTCAGTTGCCCAAACTCGAACAATCCCCGAAAACGGCGCCAAAAACTTGGTGCACGAAATTGTGATCCTTAACAACGGCGCCAAAAACTTGGTGCTCAGAACGTAATTCACACACTTTGTCACAACTCCGCACAACTAACCAGCAAGTGAACTGGGTCGTCCAAGTAATAAACCTTACGTGAGTAAGGGTCAATCCCACGGAGATTGTTGGTATGAAGCAGGCTATGGTCATCTTGTAAATCTCAGTCAGGCGGATTCAAATGGTTATGAATATTTGATAATTAAAATATAATTAAAATATAGAATAAGATAGAGATACTTATGCAATTCATTGGTGAGAATTTCAGATAAGCGTATGGAGATGCTTTGTTCCTTTTGAACCTCTGCTTTCCTACTGCCTTCATTCAATGCTTTGTACTCCTTTCCATGGCAAGCTGTATGCTGGGCATCACCGTTGTCAATGGCTACTTCCCGTCCTCTCAGTGAAAATGGTCCAAATGCGCTGTCACCGCACGACTAATCATCTGTCGATTCTCGATCATGTTGGAATAGTATCAATTGATCCTTTTGCGTCTGTCACACGCCCAACAATCACGAGTTTGAAGCTCGTCACAGTCATCCCATCCCAGATCCTACTCGGAATACCACAGACAAGGTTTAGACTTTCCGGATCTCAAGAATGCTGCCAATAATTCTAGCCTATACCACGAAGGTTTTAATCTTAGATTAGAAACCCAAGAGATACACATTCAAGCTTGTTTGCATGTAGATTAGAAGGTTGGCAGGCACGCGTTCATAGGTGAGAATGGTGATGAGTGTCACATAATCATCACATTCATCATGTTCTTGTGTGCGAATGAATATCTTAGAGAAGAAATATGCTTGAATTGAATAGAAAAATAATAGTACTTTGGATTAATTCATGAGGAGCAGCAGAGCTCTACACTTAATCTATGGGGTGTAGAAACTCTACCGTTGAAAATACATAAGTGATGAAGGTCCAGGCATGGCCGAATGGCCAGCCCCCTAAACGTGATCTCCGAACGTCCCCCCTATGGAAAAGATGATCTGAAGATATAAATACAATAGTAAAAAGTCGTATTTATACTAAACTAGTTACTAGGGTTTACAGAGATAAGTAAATGATGCAGAAATCCACTTCCGGGCCCACTTGGTGTGTGCTTTGGCTGAGCATTGAGCTTTCATGTGTAGAGACTCTTTTTGGAGTTAAACGCCAGTTTGTAGCCTGTTTCTGGTGTTTAACTCTGGTTTGCAACCTGTTTCTGGCGTTTAACTCTAGAATAGGGCAGGGAGTGGGCGTTTGAACACCAGTTTGCGTCGTCAAAACTCGTACAAAGTATAGACTATTATATATTGCTGGAAATTCCTGGATGTCTACTTTCCAACGCAATTGAGAGCGCGCCAATTGGGTTTCTGTAGCTCCAGAAAATCCACTTTGAGTGCAGGGACGTCAGAATCCAACAGCATCTGCAGTCCTTCTTCAGCCTATGAATCAGATTTTTGCTCAAGCCCCTCAATTTCAGCCAGAAAATACCTGAAATCACAGAAAAACACACAAACTCATAGTAAAGTCCAGAAATGTGATTTTTATTTAAAAAACTAATAAAAATATACTAAAAACTAACTAAATCATACTAAGAACATATTAAAAATAATGTCAAAAAGCGTATAAATTATCTGCTCATCAGCCACGTTTTTATTGCTACGCTTCAAAAGTGTGGCGAAAAAGGTCAATGGCCACGCTTTTATGAGGGTGGCAGTTGATGCGAGATTTAGCCACGTTTTTTTCTGCCACCCTTATAAAGCGTAGCCATAGAGAGATTTCGGTACGCTTTTAAAGCGTGGCAACCGGAATTTATTTTTGTGGTGTTTGAAAAGCGTAGCTATTTTCTACAAGCATTTTGGCACGCTTCAAAAGCGTGGCCAAAAGGTTCCCTCAGAAAAAAAAATTTAAAAATGTTTGAGTCTCTTGTAACTTAAAACTTTTGAGATTAAAGAGTAAAAAGCTCGTATACTACCTTGCCTTCATCAGAAGCTCGTATATACTACCCTTCGTTCAAAGACCCTAAACCCTAACTCCTCTTTCTTCAAACATTAAGCCCTAACTCCTGCGACGACGAACCACTCCGACGACGACGACACTCCTACGACGACGACACTCCGGCGACGACGAACCACTCCTGCGACGACGACACTCTGTGAAGAATCTAGCTGCGCTCGCGATGCCTCCGCAGGAAATCCCTCTTTTGGCACCCCTAACCCTCATTCTGTGGTGACTCTCTAGCGGTGACTCCCTCCGCTCAGTTGCCCTCGCAAACCCACCGTCGATGCTCCCTTTGCCGCCGCTCCCTTCCGTTTCTGCAAACCCATGACTCCTTCGGCGCCGCTCCCTTCCTGCTTAGTGGTGCACGAAATTACAATCACACTTTTGCAATTCCGCACAACTAACCAGCAAGTGCACTGGGTCGTCCAAGTAATACCTTACGTGAGTAAGGGTCGATCCCACGGAGATTGTCGGCTTGAAGCAAGCTATGGTTATCTTGTAACTCTTAGTTAGGATATCAATAATTCTCAGATTTAACTGTAAAAAGTAAAAGAACATGAAATAAATACTTGTTTTGCAGTAATGGAGAACAGGTTGAGGTTTTGGAGATGCTCTATCTTCTGAATCTTTGCTTTCCTACTATCTTCTTCTTCATGCACGCAAGGCTCCTTCCATGGCAAGCTGTATGTTGGTGGATTACCGTTGTCAATGACTACCATCCATCCTCTCAGTGAAAATGGTCCAAATGCGCTGTCACCGCACGGCTAATCATCTGTCGGTTCTCACTCATGCTGGAATAGGATCCATTAATCCTTTTGTGTCTATCACTACACCCAACACTTGCGAGATTGAAGCTCGTCACAGTCATCCCTTCCCAGATCCTACTCGGAATACCACAGACAAGGTTTAGATTTTTCGAATCTTAGGAATGGCCGCCAATAATTCTAGCCTATACCACGAAGGTGCTAATCTTAGATTAGAAACCCAAGAGATATACACTCAAGCTATTGTAGATAGAACGAAGGTGGTTGTCAGGCACACGTTCATAGGTGAGAATAATGATGAGTGTCATGGATCATCACATTCATCAGGTTGAAGTGCGAGTGAATATCTTTGAATAGAAACAAGCGTGATAGAATGGAAAACAATAGTAATTGCATTAATTCATCGAGACACAGCAGAGCTCCTCACCCCCCACCATGGGGTTTAGAGACTCATGCCATCAGAAATACAATATGAAACGTGTAAAGTGTCATGAGGTGTGTAAATACAATAGCAAAAGGTCCTATTTATAGAAAACTAGTATCCTAAGGTTTACAGAAATGAGTAAATGATGCAGAATCCACTTCCTGGCCCACTTGGTGTGTGCTTGGGCTGAGTATTGAAGCTTTCACATGTAGAGACTTTTCTTGGAGTTAAACACCAGCTTTTGTGCCAGTTTGGGCGTTTAACTCCAGCTTTTATGCCAGTTCTGGTGTTTTGACGCCGGAATTTTTATGCTGACTTGGAACACCAGTTTGGGCCATCAAATCTCGGGCAAAGTATGGACTATTATATATTACTGGAAAGCCCAAAATGTCTACTTTCAAACGCAATTGAGAGCGCGCCAATTGGGCTTCGGTAGCTCCAAAAAATCTACTTCGAGTGCACGGATGTCAGAATCCAACAACATCTGCAGTCCTTTTTCAGCCACTGAATCAGATTTTTGCTCAGGTCCCTCAATTTCAGCCAGAAAATACCTGAAATCACAGAAAAACATACAAACTCATAGTGAAGTCCAGAAATATGATTTTTGAATAAAAACTAATAAAAACATAATAAAAACTAACTAAAATATACTAAAAACATACTAAAAATAATGCCAAAAAGTGTATAAATTATCCGCTCATCACAACACCAAACTTAAATTGTTGCTTGTCCCCAAGCAACTAAAAACAAGATAGGATAAAAAGAAGAGAATATACAATAAATTCTGAAAACATCTATGAAGATCAGTCTTAATTAGATGAGCGGAGCTCTTAGCTTTTTGCTTCTGAATAGTTTTGGCATCTCACTTTATCCTTTGAAGTTTAAAATGATTGGCATCTATAGGAACTCAGAATTCAGATAGTGTTATTGATTTCTCCTAGTAGAGTATGTTGATTCTTGAACACAGTTACTTTATGAGTCTTGGCCGTGGCCCTAAGCATTTTATTTTCCAGTATTACCACCGGATACATAAATGCCACAGACACATAACTGGGTGAACCTTTTCAGATTGTGACTCAGCTTTGCTAGAGTCCCCAGTTAGAGGTGTCCAGAGCTCTTAAGCACACTTTTTTTGCTTTGGACCATGACTTTAACCGCTCAGTCTCAAGCTTTTCACTTGACACCTTCACGCCACAAGCACATGGTTAGGGACAGCTTGATTTAGCCATTTAGGCCAGGATTTTATTCCTTTAGGCCCTCCTATCCATTAATGCTCAAAGCCTTGCGCCCTTTTTACCCTTGCCTTTTGGTTTAAAGGGCTATTGGCTTTTTTTGCTTGATTTTTCTTTTTCTCTCTTCTTCTTTCTTTTTTTTTCTCTTTTCTTTTTTCTTTTTTTTTTGCCATATTTTTTTTTCTTTCACTACTTTTTCTTGCTTCAAGAATCAATTTTATGATTTTTTAGATTATCAATAACATTTTTCCTTTTTCATTATTCTTTCAAGAGCAAAAAATTTTAACATTCATAAAGAACAATATCATAAATATGCACTGTTCAAGCATTCATTCAGAAAACAAAAGTATTGCCACCACATCAAAATAATTAAACTATTTTAAAATTCAAAATTCATGTACTTCTTTTTCTTTTTCAGAAAACATTTTTTTTCTTTAATAGAGGTGAAGGATTCATAGGACATTTATAAATTTAAAGCATAGGCACTAGACACTAATGATCATGTAATAAAGACACAAACATAGATAAACATAAAGCATAGAAAATAAAAAAAATAGAAAAATAAGAACAATGAAATTAAAGAACGGGTCCACCTTAGTGATGGCGGCTTGTTCTTCCTCTTGAAGATCTTATAAAGTGCTTTAGCTCCTCTATGTCTCTTCCTTGCCTTTGTTGCTTCTCTCTCATTTCATGGAGGATAGTGGAATGCTCTTGTTGAGGTCCATGATTGGGCTCTCTTGTTTGCTCCATCCTTTTCTTAGTGATGGGCTTTTGAGATGAATCTCTCCATTTCCCATGACTCGGAGGTGGAAGCTTTTGCCTTCCCTTTTCTCTTTCTAGAGGTTTCTCTGGCCTTAGGTGCCATAAATGGTTATGGAAACACAAAAATCAATGCTTTTTCCACACCAAACTTAGAAGGTTTGCTCGTCCTCGAGCAAAAGAAGAAAGAAGGGAGGAGAAGAAGAAGAAAATGGAGGAGATGGAGAGGTCTGAGTGGTTAAGAGGTGATGGGGAAGAGTATTTGGGGAAGCGTGTTATTGGAATGTGTGAAAAAGAGAGAGGTTAAGTTGAGGTAGGTGGGGATCCTGTGGGGTCCACAGATCCTGAGGTGCCAAGGATTTCTCATCCCTGCACCAATCTGGCGTGTAAACGCCCCTTTGAGTGCCAATCCTGGCATTAAACGCCAGGTTGCTGCCCATTTCTGGCATTTAACGCTAGCTTGGTGCCCTCTTCTGGCGTTAAACGCCAGTCTGGTGCCTTTTCTGGCGTTAAACACCCAGAATGGTGCCAGACTGGGCGTTTAACGCCCATTCTGCTACCCTTACTGGCGTTTGAACGCCAGTAAGCTCCTCCTCCAGGGTGTGCTGTTTTTAATGCTATTTTTCATTCTATTTTTTGCTTTTTCAGTTGTTTTTGTGACTCCACATGATCATCAACCTAAAGAAAATATAAAATAACAATGGAAAATAAATATATATAATTAAAGAACATTGGGTTGCCTCCCAATAAGCGCTTCTTTATTGTCGTTAGCTGGACCTTGACTGAGCTTTATTCTAATCTCAGTTTTGAGCATTCTTGCTCAATTACTTTCAAGATAATGTTTGATTCTCTATCCATTAACAATGAACTTTTTGTCAAGGTCAATATCCTGAAGCTCAACATATCCATATGGTGACACACTTGTAATCACATATGGTCCCCTCCACCGGGATTTCAATTTCCCGGGGAATAATCTGAGCCTAGAGTTAAATAGCAGAACCTTCTGTCCTGGTTCAAAGACTCTAGATGACAGTTTCTTGTCATGCCACCTTTTTGCTTTCTCCTTATAAATTTTTGCATTTTCAAAAGCATTGAGTCTGAATTCCTCTAGCTCATTCAGCTGGAGCAATCTTTTCTCTCTAGCTAACTTAGCATCCAGGTTTAGGAATCTGGTTGCCTAGTAGGCTTTATGTTCCAGTTCCACGGGCAGATGACAGGCCTTGCCATACACAAGCTGGTATGGAGAGGTTCCTATAGGAGTCTTGAATGCTGTTCTGTATGCCCACAGAGCATCATCCAAGCTTTTTGCCCAATCCTTTCTATGGGCAATTATAGTCCGTTCCAGGATTCTTTTTAGTTTTCTATTAGAGACTTCAGCCTGCCCATTTGTCTGTAGATGATATGGAGTTGCTACTTTGTGGCTAATTCCATATCGGACCATAGCAGAGTAAAGTTGTTTATTATAGAAATGAGTGCCCCCATCACTGATTAGTACTCTGGGAACACCAAATCTGCTGAAGATATGTTTCTAGAGAAAATTCAGCACTGTCTTAGTATCATTAGTGGGTGTGGCAATTACTTCTACCCATTTAGATACGTAGTCTACTGCCACCAGAATGTACATGTTTGAGTATGATGGTGGGAAAGGATCCATGAAGTCAATACCCCATACATCAAATAACTCAATCTCTAAGATCCCTTGTTGAGGCATGGCATAACCATGAGGTAAGTTACCAGCTCTCTGGCAACTGTCATAGTTACGCACAAACTCTCGGGCATCTCTATGGAGAGTAGGCCAGTAGAACCCACATTGGAGGATCTTAGTGGCTGTTCGCTCACCTTCGAAATGTCCTCCATATTGTGATCCATGGCAATGCCATAGGATCTTCTGTGCCTCTTCTCTGGGCACGCATCTGCGGATCATTCCGTCTGCACCTCTCTTAAAGAGATATGGTTCATCCCATAAGTAGTACTTTGCATCAGAAATTAGTTTTTTCATTTGCTGCCTGCTGTACTCCTTGGGTATGAACCTCACAGATTTATAATTTGCAATGTCTGCAAACCATGGTTCTTCCTGAATGGCGAAGAGTTGCTCATCCGAAAAGGTCTCAGAGATCTCAGTAGGAAGGATCTCAGAGACCTCAGAAGCAACACCCATCTTATGAGCCTGGGTTTTGAATCCTGCTTTGTGAGTAAGTACTTAAGAACAGCATGGTCAGTATACACAATCACCTTTGAACCTACTAAATAGGATCTAAACTTGTCAATGGCATAAACCACTGCAAGCAACTCTTTTTCTGTGGTTGTGTAGTTTTTCTGTGCGTCATTTAGAACACGGCTGGCATAGTAAATGACATGCAGAAGCTTGTTATGCCTCTGTCCCAGCACTGTACCAATGGCATGGTCACTGGCATCACACATTAGTTCGAATGGTAATGTCCAGTCTGGTGCAGAAATAACTGGTGCTGTGACCAGCTTAGCTTTCAGAGTTTCAAACACCTGCAGACACTCTGTGTCAAACACAAATGGCGTGTCAGCAGCTAGCAGATTGCTCAGAAGTTTTGCAATTTTCGAAAAATCCTTTATAAACCCCCTATAGAATCCTGCATGCCCTTGAAAGCTTCTGATTGCCTTAACATTGGCAGGTGGTGGTAATTTTTCAATTACTTCCACTTTAGCTTGATCCACCTCTATTCCCTTGTTTGAAATTTTTTGCCCAAGGACAATTCCTTCAGTCACCATAAAGTGACATTTTTCCCAGTTTAAAACTAGGTTGGTCTCTTGGCATCTTTTCAGAACAAGTGCTAAATGGTCAAGACAGGAGCTGAATGAGTCTCCAAATACTGAAAAGTCATCCATGAAAACTTCCAGAAATTTTTCTACCATATCAGAGAAGATAGAGAGCATGCACCTCTGAAAGGTTGCAGGTGCATTGCACAGACCAAAGGGCATCCTTTTGTAGGCAAATACTCCAGAAGGACATGTGAATGCTGTTTTCTCTTGGTCCTGAGGATCTACTGCAATTTGGTTATAACCTAAATAGCCATCCAAAAAGCAGTAGTATTCATGACCTGCTAGTCTCTCTAGCATCTGGTCTATGAATGGTAAAGGAAAATGATCCTTTCTGGTGGCTGTATTGAGCCTTCTGTAGTCAATATACATACGCCACCCTGTAACTGTTCTTGTAGGAACCAGTTCATTCTTTTCATTATGAACCACTGTCATACCTCCCTTCTTGGGGACAACGTGGACAGGGATCACCCAGGTGCTATCAGAAATATGATAAATAATCCCAGCCTCTAGTAACTTAGTGACCTCTTTCTGCACCACTTCCTTCATGGCTGGATTTAGCCGCCTCTGTGGTTGAACCACTAGCTTAGCATCATCCTCCAATAGGATTTTGTGCATGCATCTTGCTGGGCTAATGCCCTTAAGATCACTTATGGACCACCCAAGAGCTGTCTTGTGTGTCCTCATCACCTGAATTAGTGCTTTCTCTTCCTGTGGATTTAAAGCAGAGCTTATGATCACCAGAAAAGTGTCACCTTCTCCCAGAAATGCATATTTCAGGGATGGTGGTAGTGGTTTGAGCTTGAGTTTAGGAGGCTTATCCTCTTCCTGAGGAATTTTCAGAGGTTCTTTTATTTCCTCTGGTTCCTCCAAGTTAGGCTGAACATCTTTAAAGATGTACTATAGCTCTGATTCGAGACTCTCAGTCATATTGATCTCTTCCACCAAGGAGTCAATAATATCAACGCTCATGTAGTCATTTGATGTGTCTGGATGCTGCATAGCTTTGACAATATTTAACTTGAACTCATCCTCATTGACTCTCAGGGTCACTTCCCTTTTTTGGACATCAATGAGAGTTCGTCCAGTTGCTAGGAAAGGTCTTCCTAGAATGAGAGTTGCACTCTTGTGCTCCTCCATTTCCAGCACTACAAAGTCAGTGGGAAAGGCAAATGGCCCAACCTTGACAATCATGTCCTCAATTATGCCTGATGGATATTTAATGGAGCCATCAACAAGTTGAAGACATATCCGGGTTGATTTGACTTCTTCAATCAAGCCAAGCTTTCTGATAGTGGATGTAGGTATTAGGTTGATACTTGCTCCAAGGTCACATAAAGTTGTCTTGGTACAAGCACCCTCTAATGTGCATGGTATCATAAAGCTTCCTGGATCTTTAAGCTTCTCTTGTAAGCTTTTCAGAATGACTGCACTGCATTCTTCAGTGAGAAACACCTTTTCAGTTTCTCTCCAATCCTTCTTATGACTTAAGATCTCTTTCATGAACTTAGCATAAGAGGGTATTTGCTCAAGTGCATCTGCAAACGGGGTCTTTATTTCAAGAGTCCTGAGATAGTCTGCAAAGCGGGCAAATTGTTTATCCTGTTCCGCTTGGCGGAGTTTCTGAGGATAAGGCATCTTGGCTTTATATTCTTCAACCTTAGTTGCTGTAGGTTTATTCCCTACAGTGGTGGTTGGAGAAGCCTTCTTAGAGGGGTTACTATCAGCACTTGCAGGTGCCTGATCCCTCATTGGCGTTTGAACGCCCGGATTGGGTGGTGGATTGGCGTTTAGCGCCAGCTTCCCACCCTTTTCTGGCGTTTGAACGCCAGAACTAGGCAAGGAATGGGCGTTTAATGCCAACTTTTCTCCCTTTTCTGGCGTTTGAACGCCAGAAGTGGGCATACACTGGGTGTTTGACGCTAATCTTTCACCCTTTTCTGTCGTTTGAACGCCAGAATTATTCCTCTCAAGGCTCTTGCTGTCCTCAGAGGGGTTTTGGGCAGTGGTTTTGTAACACCCTACCACACAGGGCCTTACGCTTAAGTCGTAAAGCAGAGGTGGCAAGGTATTACGACCTCTAAAAGAAAAGGATATGTACATAGATATAGTTGGATGAAATCATATCTAGGAGCCTTGAAGGATAAGCTAATAAAAAACGATAAACAGGAAATCGTGTCACACTCGCATGGATATTTGTAAAACGGACAGGAAAAATCAAAAGGAAGCTGAAAACATATATACATGTCAGAGTTCCAAAACTTAGATAGCAAGCTCCAGACTCGACCTGCAAAGCTAAGGCCGGCCAGAGTATATGATTATATATATACAACCCAAAATAAAAGTCAAACCACAAAGTAAACCCCTGTATCTCCAAGTCGACCTCTAGGAGGGACAAAACACAAAGTGTACATGTGGAGATTCTATAAACATGTATAACAAGCCCAAAATCAAAATATGACAGTAAAAAAGGTAGTTCTTCGCTTGTAAGGAGAATACCCAGACGCTCAACGAGGTGTCTCTCGACCTGCATCTGAAAAATAACAACATAGTATGGGATGAGAACCGGAGGTTCTGAGTATGGTAAAGGTGCCTGTATAGTTAATGTAAAAGGTCTCGGGAGAGCCAGAGGCATTCCTAGAATTTCGACACTCAGAATCATTCTTAAAGAAAATAAACTAAACCAAAAGTTAGGTAAGTTATGTGAGGTATTCTTGTTCTGAATCTAACTTTAACTTAATACTTCACTTTCTGACTCCTCCAGTTCTCCGAATCTCTAGTGGAACAACCCTCGTCATTCTTCCACCAGACAAGGGGCCTCTTAGTTGCATAGACCAACATTACAGACAAGAAAAACACAAATAGAGAAGCATTTACAACAAGTAGAACAAGTAGCAGATAAGTAGAATTTAACAGTTAAGCAAGCTAAGACAATGCATACTCAAACAAAGCAAACAAATGCATATGATGTATGCCTATCCTATGGCTGATGAGTCTCATCTATCGGTTATACAGCCAACCCGACATGACCTGGTAGTTAACCATTGGACAGTCCCTCTGTACACGCAACCCCAAGCTCAATAATATTCCATGGAGTTAAACTCCAAGCTCAATATAATATTCCATGGAGTCACACTCCAAGCTCAATAATATAGTATTCCATGGAGACGAACTCCAAGCTCAATAATATAGTATTCCATGGAGACGAACTCCAAGCTCAAATATAATATTCAATATTTATATATATATGCATGCTCATGGGGGAGTTAAAGTGCCCGGTCACATTTTGCGACAGAGGGTCAACAAATAGTCTCAGATACACAAGCCACATAATAATCTCTTTCCTTTTTAGAATAACACCTCAAATCAATACTCTAATTCTTATAGAAACTTTGGCAGTATCTCCTTTAAAACTCAAATTTCTGCCACCCTTCAAGGGTCCCAACTATCAAATCAAACACCTCTCAATCCTTCAAATCATTTCCAGCAACAAATTATTTCAAAATCAAACAAATACCAATATGAAATCTTTTTCCAAAACTGACCAACTTCAACAGCAAATTATTGACAACAGCTAAACCTCACATTTTATACCATATACACAATCCATCAATTATTCATTCATTTCATTCCTATCTTAAGGTCTTCTAGCCCAAGTTTTCACGTGACATTAAACATTAACTATGAGAAACCAAAACCATACCTTCGTATGGAATCAAAATATTTGAAGCTCCGGAGAAACTTTCTGACTGAGCTATCGAAGAAGAAAATGTCTAGAATCATCTATGCCTCCTAAAATTTCCGTTAGCCAAACCCAAAGAAAAGATGAGCTATGTCACTGTCAACTTCTACTAATCAAAAATGGTGCCAACGTGTAGAAGAAGAGGTTACGAATACTCTTACCGGATTAGATTTTTGATTGGAGTTACGGATTTCAAGAAATTGAAACCGGAAGTTCGGAAGAGTTTACGTTTTCTCTCTTTCTCTCTTCGTTATCCTCTTCCCTCTCTCTTACGATATTCACGTATATATATATATATATATATACATACATACATACATATGACCGCCTTGACTTTCTTTATTATTATGTGTAAACCGCCTTGTGTTTCTCTATTATATATATATATATATATATATATATATATATATATATATATATATATATATATATATATATACACACGTAACCTAATGCATAATGATAATAATAATATATATGTAACCTAATGCAAAGTATAAACCACCTTTTATTTTCTATGCTTTATAATTAATAATAGTAATAATAATACTAGCAATAGTAATGATGGTCATGTAATAATAATAATAAACGTAATAATAGTAATAATAATAGTAATGCAATGAATATAATATATATAAATTTATAATGCAATTTAATACTTACAGCAATTATATACAATGTTTATAATAATAATAATAATAATAATAATAATAATAATAATAATAATAATAATAATAATAATATTATGGATTTGATTAAATTTAAATTATTATAAAATTAGTTCAATTACTGATAATAAAAATAATTTTTCTAAAAATAAGGAATTCTAATTTTATAAAATAAATTATAACTTATTTATATTTATATTTTTAAAACTGAGGGTCGCTACATTCTACCCTCTTATAAAAATTTTCGCCCTCAAAAATTGATATAAAATGGAAAAGATTCATACTAACGTAACTTCCCTTCTTGAACATGTCAAAGAAAAATAGAAAGATTTGATATGCTTTGTTTGTAAATCTAGGATATTCTTATGGCTTAAAAGTCTATGCAAAACGGAAGATACAAGATAGACTCGATGCAGAAAGGTTATAAGGCAGGCTGGTATTAGAACGACAGGTTTATCGCTTCTAATACTCGCTTCATCTAGCTCCCAAGTTCTGCTGATTCTAATGGTGTCACCTTTCGTAATTCAATCGAAACTGGTTCAGCCTCTGACACTAAATCTATCACAATTTACTCTTTCTCTTAACACATAACCGATTATCAATTACGGGTTCAACCTATGTCATGTCTTTTCTTCGTAACTTACCATCTCTGGGTTTCAGGTAACTGTCCCGCACAACTCTCAACATTTCCGGTTCTTTATGTTTAACTTAAGTTGTATACTCAAAATAATTCAACCTACTACTGCTGCGCCACTCTTATTATTATTCTCCAAGAATTTAGTCACTTTTCTAGGCTGACCAACTATCGTTCTGTCTCACCATTCGGAGGTCTTTAGTCGATCGCTCAGTTGAAAATCACAAGGCTCACAACTCGGTAATGTACTACAATGAATGCTACGTGTTATTTACTATGCAAGGCAGTCGGAAATTTTGATTATCAGTGCGTGATTACCTCTAATCGGAGTATCTGCACTTCCAGCACCATCCACTGTCATAGTGAGCACGCGTCCCTGATGTTGTGCCTCTCCAGCTTCTTGATTCTTCTTCTTTTCTGGACAATTCTAAGACAAATGCCCAGGTTCACCACAGTAATAGCATACACCTAAACCAACCCTGCACGTAGTATTCGGGTGGTACTTTCCACACCTCCTACAAGTTAAATCATTCGGTGGGGTTTGAGCTTGCTTTCCTTTGCCTCTTTCCTGGCTGTTATTATTACCGAATCTCTGGAAGTTATTCTGACCCAAATGTGGTTGTGGGGTGTAACCGCCTCACTTAAAACCTTGTCCTTTAGGGGCGAAGTTCCTTCCCTGATCTCTCCTAACAAAAATTCGTTGATCACTCTTATCTGATGTCGCCTTTCTCAGACAATCCTCAGTAACTCTACTTTTGTTTACCAGTTCCAAAAACACTCTGATCTCCATTGGTGCAACGAAGCTCAGAATATCACTTCGGAGACCTCCCTCATACTTAATACATTTCCACTCAGCAAAATCTTCAGGTGCATCTTGACAAATACGAGAAAAGCAACATAACTCCTCAAACCTGCTAGTATACTCAGCAACAGTCATCTGTCCTTGCTTTAACTGCATCAATTCAAGTTCCTTGGCATTTCTGGCTGAATTAGGAAAGTATTTCTTATAGAACTCTATTCGAAAAACCTCCCAAGGAATCACAGTGCCATCTGGCTGCAGGATACGTCATGTCCCCTGCCACCAATGTTGAGCCTCACCCTGCAGCTGATAAGTTCCAAACTCAACCCATTGCTCCTCAGGAACCTGCTGAACCTGCAGTGCCCGTTCCATAGCCTGAATCCAATTGTCTGCATCAGTGGGATTTGAGGTTCCCCTAAAAGTCAGAGGGTGAACTTTCAGAAATGTAGCAAGTGTCATGGGACCGTCCTCATCATTATTGTTTCCGTGATTACCCTGGTTTATCTGATTACCCAGTGCCTCGGCTGTCGCCTGCATAGCCGCAGCCATATTTCCCAGGGCAGCCATGAAGTCTACTGGATCATTCCCTGTCGAGCCAGGAGTAACGGTGCCTATCCTACCTCTACCTCGGCCGCGACCGCGTCCGTGAGTCGACATATGGTCCCTTCACACACCAAACAAGTGATATTAAGTTAATCAGTCTCAATATCGCAAGTCTAATGCTTAAAGTTCCAAATGCATGCTCATGAATGTTTATGCCACATATATCAATCAGATATCCTAATAGCACATACACACACCCAGAGTATGCCCAGAAGCATAATCAGTCTATCCCTCGGGCTCTATAGGAACGAACTGCTCTGATACCATAATGTAACACCCTACCACATAGGGCCTTACGCCTAAGTCGTAAAGCAAAGGTGGCAAGGTATTACGACCTCTAAAAGAAAAGGATATGTACATAGATATAGTTGGATGAAATCATATCTAGGAGCCTTGAAGGATAAGCTAATCAAAAACGATAAACAGGAAATCGTGTCATACTCGCACGGATATTTGTAAAACAGACAGGAAAAATCAAAAGGAAGCTGAAAACATATATACATATCAGAGTTCCAAAACTTAGATAGCAAGCTCCAGACTCGACCTGCAAAGCTAAGGCCGGCCAGAGTATATGATTATATATATACAACCCAAAATAAAAGTCAAAACACAAAGTAAACCCCTGTATCTCCAAGTCGACCTCTAGGAGGGACAAAACACAAAGTGTACATGTGGAGATTCTATAAACATGTATACATAGCCCAAAATCAAAATATGACAGTCAAAAAGGTAGTTCTTCGCTTGTAAGGAGAATACCCAGACGCTCAACGAGGTGTCTCTCGACCTGCATCTGAAAAACAACAACATAGTATGGGACGAGAACCGGAGGTTCTCAGTAAGGTAAAGGTGCCTGCATAGTTAATGTAAAAGGTCTCGGGAGAGCCAGAGGAATTCCTAGAATTTCGACACTCAGAATCATTCTTAAGGAAAATAAACTAAACCAAAAGTTAGGTAAGTTATCAGAGGTAATCTAGTTCGGAATCTAACTTTAACTTAATACTTCACTTTCTGACTCCTCCAGTTCTCCGAATCTCTGGTGGAACAACCCTCATCATTCCTCCGCCAGACAAGGGGCCTCTTAGTTGCATAGACCAACATTACAGACAAGAAAAACACAAATAGAGAAGCATTTACAACAAGTAGAACAAGTAGCAGATAAGCAGAATTTAACAGTAAAGCAAGCTAAGACAATGCACACTCAAATAAAGCAAACAAATACATATGATATATGCCTGTCCTATGGCTGATGAGTCTCATCTGTCGGTTATACAGCCAACCCGACATGTCCTGGTAGTTAACTATTGGACAGTCCCTCTGTGCGTGCATCCCCAAGCTCAATAATATTCAATGGAGTTAAACTCCAAGATCAATATAATATTCCATGGAGTCACATTCCAAGCTCAATAATATAGTATTCCATGGAGACGAACTCCAAGCTCAATAATATAGTATTCCATGGAGACGAACTCCAAGCTCAAATATAATATTCAATATTTATATATATATGCATGCTCATGGGGGAGTTAAAGTGCCCGGTCACATCTTGCGACAGAGGGTCAAGAAATAGTCTCAGATACACAAGCCACATAATAATCTCTTTCCTTTCTTAGAATAACACCTTAAATCAAAACTCTAAATCTTATAGAAACTTTGGCAATATCTCCTTTAAAACTCGAATTTCTTCCACCCTTCAAGGGTCCCAACTATCAAATCAAACACCTCTCAATCCTTCAAATCATTTCCAATAACAAATTATTTCAAAATCAAACAAATACCAATATTAAATCTTTTTCCAAAACCGACCAACTTCAACAGCAAATTATTGACAACAGCTAAACCTCACATTTTATACCATATACACAATCCATCAATTATTCATTCATTTCATTCCTATCTTAAGGTCTTCTAGCCTAAGTTTTCACGTGACATTAAACATTAACTACGAGAAACCAAAACCATACCTTCGTACGGAATCAAAATATTCGAAGCTCCGGAGAAACTTTCTGACTGAGCTATCGAAGAAGAAAATGTCCAGAATCGTCTATGCTTCCTAAAATTTCCGTTTGCCAAACCCAAAGAAAAGATGAGCTATGTCACTGTCAACTTCCACTAATCAAAAATGGTGCCAACATGTAGAAGAAGAGGTTACAAATACTCTTACCGGATTAGATTTTTTATTGGAGTTATGGATTTTAAAAAATCGAAACCGGAAGTTCGGAAGAGTTTACGTTTTCTCTCTTTCTCTCTTCGTTATCCTCTTCCCTCTCTCTTACGATATTCACGTGTATATATATATATACACACACGTAACCTAACGCATAATGATAATAATAATAATATATGTAACCTAATGCAAAGTATAAACCACCTTTTATTTTCTATGCTTTATAATTAATAATAGTAATAATAATACTAGCAATAGTAATGATGGTCATGTAATAATAATAATAAACGTAATAATAGTAATAATAATAGTAATGCAATGAATATAATATATATAAATTTATAATGCAATTTAATACTTACGACAATTACATACAATGTTTATAATATTAGTAATATGGATTTGATTAAATTTAAATTATTATAAAATTAGTTCAATTACTGATAATAAAAATATTTTTTCTAAAAATAAGGAATTCTAATTTTATAAAATAAATTATAACTTATTTATATTTATATTTTTAAAACTGAGGGTCGCTACAGGTTTGGTCATCCTCTGTCAGTTGCTCTTTTCTTGGCTTTCTGCTACTTTGAGCTGATTTATTCAATGTCTTCCCGCTCCTTAGTTGAACAGCTTGGCATTCTTCTGTTATCTGTTTAGATAGCTGCTGTCTTGTCTGATTCAATTGTGCTTCTATATTCTTGTTAGCATTTTTAGTGTCTTGGAGCATCTCTTTAAATTCTGCTAATTATTTTGTCATAAGGAGTAATTGCTGATTAAGCTCAATAATCTGTTCTTGAGGATTAGGATCAGTAGTTACTGCCCTAGCCTCTTCTTTTATGGAGGACTCACTGCTTGAGTACAGTTGTTGATTTCTAGCAACAATATCTATGAGTTCTTGAGCCTCTTCAATCATCTTTCTCATGTGTATAGATCCACCAGCTGAGTAGTCTAGAGATATTTGAGCTCTTTCTGTAAGCTCATAGTAGAAGATGTCTAACTGTACCCACTCTGAAAACATTTCAGAGGGGCATTTCCTTAGCATCCCTCTGTACCTCTCCCAGGCATTATAAAGAGATTCATGATCCTCTTGTTTAAAGCCTTGGATGTCCAGCCTTAGCTGTGTCATCCTTTTTGGAGGGTAAAATTGATTCAGAAATTTATCTGATAACTATCTCCATGTTTTTATGCTTGCTGTAGGTTGGTTATTTAACCACCTCTTAGCTTGATCTTTTATAGCAAATGGAAATAGTAATAATCTATAGACATCCTGATCCACTTCTTTATCACGTACCGTGTCAGCAATTTGTAAGAACTGTGCCAGAAACTCAGTAGGTTCTTCTTGTGGAAGACCGGAATACTGGCAATTTTGCTACACCATGATAATGAGCTGAGGATTTAGCTCAAAATTGCTTGCTTTGATGGGAGGTATACAGATGCTACTCCCATATGCAGCTGTAATGGGGTTAGCATATGACCCCAGAGTCCTTCTGGACTGTTCATTTCCACTTATTTCCATGATGGAGAAAAGAGAATTGATATGAATTGCAAATAAATTATATTTTTAAATTTTTTTTATTTTATTTAATTAAAAGTAACCGAATAAAATAAAACAAAATAAATGGAAGATAAAATAAAAGTTTCGAAAATTAGAAGAAAATAAAATAAAAGCAAATTGAAAACTAAATTAATTTATTAATTAAAAAGATTTTGGAATCCGCAATCAGAAAGATATGATTGAAAATTATTTTGAAAAGATATGATTGAGAAGATATGATTGTAATTTATTAAAAAAAAGATATGATTGAAGAAATTAAAAAGATTTGATTTTTGAAAAAGATTTGAAAAGATCAATTTTTAAAATTAGAATTTTGACTTGACTAAAAAAAGGATATGATTTTGAAAATCTTTGACTAATTTAATGCAAAATTTCAAAATTTATGAGTAAAATAAGGAAAAGATATTTTTTAATTTTTGAATTTTAACGAGGAAAGAGAAAAACAACAAAATGACACTAAACTTAGAAATTTTAGATCAAAACAAAGAGAACAAACACGAAAACTTTGAATGTCAAGATGAACACCATGAATACTTTGAAGATCAAGATGAACACCAAGAACAAATTTTTGAAAAAATTTTTAAGTAAATAAAAGCACAAGGGACACCAAACTTAAAATTTTTAGAAAATCAAACACAAATTTTTGAAAATTTAAAGGAAAACACAAAGAAGACACCAAACTTAGAATTTTTAAAGATCAAGAAAGAACTAAGAACATGCAAGTTTGATGAGTAAAATATGAAATAAAGGCATGCAATTGACACCAAACTTAAAATATGAAACTAAACTCAAATAAAAGACTCAAATTTTGTGAATTTAAACCAACAAAAATAAATTATTCCTAATCTAAGCAACAAGATAAACCGTCAGTTGTCCAAACTCAAACAATCCCCGGCAACGGCGCCAAAAACTTGGTGCACGAAATTACAATCACACTTTTACAATTCTGCACAACTAACCAGCAAGTGCACTGGGTCGTCCAAGTAATACCTTACGAGAGTAAGGGTCGATCCCACGGAGATTGTCGGCTTGAAACAAGCTATGGTTATCTTGTAACTCTTAGTTAGGATATCAATAATTCTCAGATTTAATTGTAAAAAGTAAAAGAACATGAAATAAATACTTGTTTTGCAGTAATGGAAAACAGATCGAGGTTTTGGAGATGCTCTATCTTCTGAATCTCTGCTTTCCTACTATCTTCTTCTTCATGCACGCAAGGCTCCTTCCATGGCAAGCTGTATGTTGGTGGATCACCGTTGTCAATGGCTACCATCCGTCCTCTCAGTGAAAATGGTCCAAATGCGCTATCACTGCACGGCTAATCATCTGTCGGTTCTCACTCATGCTGGAATAGGATCCATTGATCCTTTTGCGTCTGTTACTACGCCCAGCACTTGCGAGTTTGAAGCTCGTCACAGTCATCCCTTCCCAGATCCTACTCAGAATACTACAGACAAGGTTTAGACTTTCCGGATCTCAGGAATGGCCGCCAATAATTCTGGCCTATACCACGAAGGTACTAATCTTAGATTAGAAACCCAAGAGATATACACTCAAGCTATTGTAGATAGAACGGAGGTGGTTGTCAGGCACGCGTTCATAGGTGAGAATAATGATGAGTGTCACGGATCATCACATTCATTAGGTTGAAGTCCGAGTGAATATCTTAGAATAGAAACAAGCGTGATAGAATGAAAAATAGTAGTAATTGCATTAATTCATCGAGACACAACAGAGCTCCTCACCCCCAACCGTGGGGTTTAGAGACTCATGCCTTCAGAAATACAATATGAAACGTGTAAAGTGTCATGAGGTGTGTAAATACAATAGCAAAAGGTCCTATTTATAGAAAACTAGTAGCCTAGGGTTTACAAAAATGAGTAAATGATGCAGAATCCACTTCCGGGCCCACTTGGTATGTGCTTGGGCTAAGCATTGAAGCTTTCACATGTAGAGACTTTTCTTGGAGTTAAACGCTAGCTTTTGTGCTAGTTTGGGCGTTTAACTCCAGCTTTTATGCCAGTTCTGTCGTTTTGATGCCAGAATTTTTATGCTGACTTGGAATGCCAGTTTGGGCCATCAAATCTCAGGTAAAGTATGAACTATTATATATTGCTGGAAAGCCCAGAATGTCTACTTTTCAACGCAATTGAGATCGCGCCAATTGGGCTTCAGTAGCTCTAGAAAAGCCACTTTGAGTGCTGGGATGTCAGAATCCAACAACATCTACAGTCCTTTTTCAGCCACTGAATCAAATTTTTGCTCAGGTCCCTCAATTTCAGGCAGAAAATACCTGAAATCACAGAAAAACACACAAACTCATAGTAAAGTCTAGAAATATGATTTTTGAATAAAAACTAATAAAAACATAATAAAAATTAACTAAAAATAATGCCAAAAAGCGTATAAATTATCCGCTCATCACTTAGCTTTGGAAGAAACTATACTCTCCAGGCATTTGAAAAGTCCTGTTCTTTGTAAGTCCTGTTCTTATTCCTTTCTTTTATTTCTTTTCCTATTTCACACTTTATGTAAAAGATTTGAAAAGAACTAGGGGACAATTTTTTATACTTCCAAAATAAGGGTTGTTTTCGTAACTAGAGTAAGTGCAATGAGAAGTATTGGAAATTTGTTAATAGGGTTTTGGCTATTCACTTTTGGATTGCCAGGTTATTCCTGGATATAGACATGGTGTTTTGCACAAAATAGATCCAAGATACACATGCCAGAGGGAGTTTGCTTTGAAGCATTTGCCAAATGATCCATATTTCTAGCTGGTAATTGTTTATTTCCTAATGTCAATATTATTTCCTAGGGAAGTTAATGAGCCAACAAATGTTGTAACTAACCTTCCAAATGGTGAATATTTGGAGAAGCATTTTCTCGTGTGATCTTTGTCATTGAAGTTACTGAGTGCCTTGTTGATCGGTTGAGTTTTTCTGTAGCACGATTGGAATTGTTGGTGCTGATTGGAGGCTTCCATGAATTTCCAAAGCTTTTATGTGTCACTGAGGTCTGAAAAAGGATAAATATTTAAACTAGAATAAAAACATTTTGCATAGTTGAAAGAAAATATCAACTACAACATTAATGTTTAATAGATTATGTGGAAATAGTGTAAGATGGTAACTGAGATGGTAAACAGTGTATAGATAATACAAGCTATTGGACTATCGAGTTTATCTCGGTACACAGTTTATAGCATTGTCACAATTCGCAACATTAGAAGTGGAATGGAAATACACCTTTTGGATCTGATTACTTGGCAAGCATGATGCACCATGCCCGTCCTCATTTATTTCGGGTTTAGAGCCACTGCTCTACCTCAGCTTCTTGAAATCATGTCTTATGTTATTCTACTGTAAAATCCAAATTAAATATGTCAACTCAGTAGGCATAGTTAGTTACAAACTAATCAACTTCTTAGGAGAAAAGAGAGGGGTTGCTATTGCCATTGGGAACGAACAACACATGATTGAAAGAACATCTGATAATACTGCTTATATATCAGATCATATTCAGTTCTTACAATTGATTGATTTACATAAGATCTCATATTGGCTTATGCAGTTATGCCTCTAATGAATCAATAATAGTTCAAAGATCATAATAGCAGAAATCTAATAAATTACTCACCTCGGGTGTCCTTTGAAACTGAATTTTCTCAACTTCTTTGTTTTTTATTCCATACACTGTTTCGTCTTTGGTTTTAATTTAAATCTCAGTTTCTGCTACTGTTTTGTCTCTTTCCCCATTTAGATACCATTTGTTATATCTAGTTTCATTAAAATCTAATTTGACTGTCACTGTTTTAGGTGTCAAAAATAAAAGAGGTTGTGCCTCCTATTCTCACCAAGTTAGGCAAGGTAATGTTGTGCTTGTTATCTTTTGATAAACATTTTGATACAAGGTGGTCTATGCTTTGGTAGTTAATGGTCTATTGGTAATCAATAAGCATTCCCATAGAATAATGAATTTAAAGTGCTTTGTTGACCTTTTGGAAACTTCTAATTCAATGGCATCACTCCACCATTCTTGGTAAATTTCATTTCTAAAGTTTCTTAGTTTAAAAGAAAGAGGTAATATAGATTTAAATGATGGAGAGCTGTAGCAACCATGCAGTTCTATTTTTGTTCCATCGTATTTACTTTACTTATTTCTTGCCACACACGATTGATCCTTGAATCTGGATAACACTGGTTCACGTTTTAGTTTTGTTCTAACTGGGTTCTATTTATGCTTTTTCTTATATATATATTGAGTAAACTATCATTTGAATGTTATGCGGTGGGACATTTTGTTGTAGATTTCTGCAATTTAATTGATGAACCATATATAGCTGTACTCTTTGCTATTTTGCTATTAACGTCATTTTCCTTTTATAGTGATTAAATTTGAGATATTCTATGGTGGTAGGTTAAAAACCCCTAGACTCTCCAAGCATTCATCGATCTTAGCTTCTTGCTTCTTTGTAAGTCCTATTCTTATTCCTTTCTTTTATTTCTTTTCCTATTTCACACTTTCAGTCATCGATTTTCCTATTTATTTTCCTATGGTTAAACAAGATTTGAAAAAGTTTTAAAACTTGCGAAGAATATGCATGGACTTACCCGCTGATGAAGAACGCATCACAGGGTGGGTACAATGTCTTTTGGAAACCCTGTTATGTTTATTGGATTTGATGAAATAGAATTCTGTATTTGATTAAAGTTTAATTTAAGTAGCAAGTCTCTGTAATTAAACCCGTGCATATGAGTCGGTTATGGCTGTGTTGTGTTGAATGTGTTAGTTGAATTGATTTATTTTTTTGGTTAATATTATTTTTGGGTGCTATGGAATTATAGAATAGAATAGAACTGATGTTATTAAACTCTGAATTGATTTATTTTTATGTTGTGTTGAAATGAAAAGCTGCATTCCTCTTGAAAGTTGAAACCAAGTTAATACTATTGTTTTAACTCTTTCCTAGAAGTCAATAGGCATTTGGTTTAAATATGCATGTAATGTTGTTACAAAGAATTTGATCCTTGTTACTTAGCTAGCCTAAAATATGTTTTTTTTGTTACTTAAGTTCACAACTATAACAGGTTTTGGGATCACGTTTCTGTGTCTGAAATGGGAAAATCCTTGGTTTTTTAGCTGCTTCCTCTGCTTTTTATTTTATTTTTTTAACCTGTCCTTTTTCTTTCTTTTTCTCTAATGTATGTGTTTTTTGATGCCTCACAAACTTTAATTTCAAGTTTCAGCTTTTTTTCCTTTGGGGAGAGGAGAGAGAGGAGAGAAGAGTAAAGCTTGTTTAGACTAGAATTGAATACCCCTTCTTATTTCTTTTTCATTAAAAAAATGTTTTTGAAGTACTTGGTATTAAATATGCTGCCTTTAAATTAGTTTTTTTTAGCTTCTTTTATAAAGTAAGGAGTGCTGGGACTTCTTAGTTCTACAGTTTTTAAAAAAGCTCACTGCTTTAAACTTACTGAGTTATCTTATAAATGAAGTGAATGCATTTACTGAGTTATCTTACAACTTCATATATTAAATAAATTGCATTAATGAAGTACTGTATCTATCAAGTAGTTGTGCAAGGAAAAATGGTCACTAGAGTACATTTATGGGTCCATATAGTATTTAATGTGAACTAATAATCTTCTTGTGTCAGTGTGTTTTAAAGAGAATTGAATGAAATTTAATGAAACTTTTGCTATTGAATAATATTGAAGTATATTAAATGTCAATGTTTATATAGCCTCTGAATTATTAAAATTTTAATTGTTGTGTTATATTTGAATAAACCTAATTTTATAATTGCATAAATTTCTAGCAATTTTGGTGCAGGAAATATCAGCTTTCTCTCTATCTAATTAATAAGTTCTGCTATTTCTGTGGTACTGCTTTGCTGTTGCTTTGGTACTAATTATCTACTACCGAACTGCTACTCGCTGCCACTGCTACCTCTCTAATTCTGCTTCTGCTGCGCTACTATTTTGGTGCTGTTGTGGTACAGATTAAGACAGTATTTAAGGTTGGCTCATGCGAATTTAAATATATCTATTAATTTGTTATTAATGTTATGCGTACAACTTAAGTGCTTTCCTGAGGCACTCACTTTAGGACCTTCTTTAAGAATTGCTAAAATTTAATTTTCTTTGCTATTTTATGTCCAATGCCTTCAAAATATGCTAGACTCGTAGTTAGTGAGACTAGCAGTAAGGACTTCAAACTAGAAACTTAGCTATCTATTTGAAATATATAGGTTTTCGATGGATGTGTCCAAGGATTGGATGGATACACCACATCGTGAAAAAGAATATCAACTCGGTGTAGAAAAGTTTATACACTTTGCTTTTTCATCACTGGGAATTCCTCAAGGGAAAGACATTCAGTGCCCATGTGCAAAGTGTTGTAATAGACTTTGGTTAAGGAGAGATGTCGTGTATTACCATCTAATATGCAATGGATTCGTAAAAGGTTATAGGCGGTGGTTTAATCATGGGGAATCACTTGTTGCTATGGATGTTGACAGTGACACAGATGAGGAATATAACTGCAATGATAACATTGATGAGTTGTTACGTGATAGATTCAGAGATACTACACAAGTTGATGGACATAACATGGGGCCTAACAAAGGTGCAAAAAAATTTTATAAATTAGTAGATGAGGCAAGAACTATACCCTGGATGTAAAAAAATCACAAGATTATCCTTTACCATCCGTCTTTACTTGTTAAAATGCTTGCATGGTTGGAGTAATACGTCGTTCACTTCTCTCTTAGAATTATTGAAAGAAGGAATGCCACATTTCAATATTTCTACTACTTTTGATAAAACGAAGAATATGGTGAAGAATTTGGGTCTTGACTACCAAAAGATCGATGCATGTCACAATGACTGCATGTTGTATTGGAATAGGCATAAGAATGACTCATCTTGCCATGTCTGTGGAACATCCCGTTATATTGAGCATCATGTAGAAGAGGACGATGCTACCTCATCTAAAAAGCCTCGTAAAGTTGCTGCAAAAACTCTAAGGCATTTCCCCCTGATTCCCAGACTTCAAACGCTTTTTATGTGCACAAAGACGGTTGAAGCTATGTCCTGGCATCATAATGAACGTGTTAAAGATGGGTCATTAAGGCATCCTACCGATGGTGAATCTTGGAAAGCCTTTTGATAGTCGACATGAAAATTTTGCAAAGGAGCCTCGTAATGTGAGACTTGGCTTAGCAAGCAACGGATTCAATCCGTTTCGAACTTTAAGTAGTACACATAGTACATGGCCTGTTGTTCTAATGGTGTATAATATACCCCCTTGGATGAGCAAGAAGCCTGATTATTTTATGCTCTCTTTACTCATTCCTGGCCTACAATCAATGGAAAATAATATTGATGTCTTTCTTCAACCACTAATTGAAGAATTAAAAGAATTGTGGGAGTTAGGTGTCGAAACTTATGATTCCAAAGAGAATAAAACATTCAACATGAGAGCATGTCTTTTATGGACAATTAACGACTTCCCTGCGTATGCTATGTTATCTGGGTAGAGTACAAAAGAAAAATTGGCTTGTTCGTGTTGTAATGATGAGACTTCTTCTATATATCTGAAACATAGCCACAAGACTATTTATATAGATCATCGAAGGTTTTTACCCATGAACCATCCATGGAGACATAATAAAAGATCTTTCAATGGGAAAACTGAACTTAGGTCTCCACCGCAGTTGTTAGATGGAACAACTGTATTTGATATATTGCAAGGGGTAGATAATTCTTTTGGGAAGAAGCAAAGGAGATCAAAGAATGGCATTTCAAATTGGAAAAGCGGTCAATCTTTTTCGATTTACCATATTGGAAGTTCAACATGTTTATACACAACCTTGATGTCATGCACATAGAGAAGAATATAGTTGATAGCATAATTGGAACTCTTTTGGATATTTTTGGAAAGACAAAAGATCATGCAGCTGCGCGTTTTGACCTTAAAGACATGGGTATCAGGAAAAACCTTCAACCAAAAGATACGAATGATGGTAAAAGAACTAAGTTAGCAAAGGCATGCTTCTCAATGACTACAGCAGAGAAAACAATCTTTTGTAGTGTGTTAAAATGGGCAAAATTACCAGACGGCAGCGCTTCCAATATTGCTCGATGTGTGCAGCAAACAGAAAAGAAGATTTCTGGTTACAAGACCCATGATGCTCATTTCATGTTACATTACTTGTTGCAAGTACCGATCAAGAGCATACTTCCTGACCATGTTGCCATCGCTTTAGTTCGATTATGTTCATTTTTTCGCCGGATATGTCAGAAGGTAATTAGCCTACATGAGGTAGTTAACTTAGAAGCAGAGATTGCTGAGACATTATGCCAATTGGAGAGGATTTTTCCTCCAAGATTTTTTGACATAATGGTGTACTTGCCTATCAATTTGGCAAATGAAGTGAGGTTAGGTGGTCCAGTTCAATATCATTAGATGTACCCTGTTGAACGATACATGTGCACACTAAAATCGAATGTTCGTAATAGAAGTCGTCCAGAAGGACCCATTGCCGAAGGATATTTGGCGAATGAGTGTATTAATTTTTGCTCAAGATATTTGCATGAAGATGTCCAGACAAGATTCAACAGAGTCCCTCAAAACAATGATGAGTGTGTTTCTGATGAGCTGCGAACTCCTAGTTTGTTTCCAAGCAAAGGATGTCCTTTGGGTGGAAAAATGGGAGATTTGTTCATGTTAGATGAAAAATCAGAAATACAAGGTCATGCATACATCCTAAACAATTGTGATAAGATCGAAGTCTACATGAGGTATTTTGTTTGATTTATTGTCATTTTGTATACCTCAATCATAACATTTTACCCTACTAACAAATAAGAATATGAATATTTGATCTTCAGAGAGCATGAGGAGGCAATAAATGATAACAATCCACGAAGAACAAAGTGAGAGAAAGCCAAAGACCATAGTCAACAGTTCTCAGAATGGTTTAAAACTCGTGACATGAAAAAGGATGTGCCTGGTTGGGCAAAAGGGTTAGCTAGGGGTCCAAATAGAGTTGCAAAAAGAGGTCCAACCAAGGAGGTCATATCTAACCTCAACCAACTTTTGGGCACAACAGTTAGAAATCCTCATTTTGTGACTTTGCTATATACTAGTTGGCATGGTGTGCCTAAAAACCTCAAAGAGGACATGTGGGATTATGCCAATGTAGGGGTGTTCGTGGTACGGTTTGGTTCAGTTTTGAGAGAAAAGTCATCTGATCCAATCGTTTAATTAAACTGCGGTTCAGTTTGGTTCGGTTTGTTTATCGACACCATCCGAACCAAACCAAACCAATTAAAATCGGTTTGGTTTGGTTTGGTTTTCTCGATTTTTTAAATCAATTCAAAAAAAATACTACCATACTATTTCATAAAGTCACAACATTGAAATCCACAAATCCAAAAACACAATAGCTAACAAAGTCTTGATCTAATAAAATTTAACGACAAAAAGAATTCAAATAATCAATTATTGAGTCAGAAAGAAAATAAGTATAAGATGAACTGGTGTGGTACCTAATTTTTGGTGGTTTAGAGTCATATATACACAGTATATAATTCATGTTAGGAAATATTATATAAGCCCTACCCCTCTCCCTTTGAAAGTAAACGATATACACTCTATTTTCTCCTTCTCTTCCTGAATACAATGATATCCAAGCAAATTTAATTAGCAACCTATGAGTCAAGTGTATCTCTAATATATAACTGCATTAAAAACTTCAAAATAGAGATCTTTATTTAATTGTAAAACAAACTAATTAAATAAAAATTTTATCATAGTTCACTAGTTGAGTGAGGTGCCATTTCGTTGGAGCAGAAAAAACATATGGTCTAGAATTGATGCATAGAGAGAAATCCACTGAACCAGTGAACCACCAATCAGAAGCAATTTCCTTGAAGAATGAATAACAAATAAAACAATGAACACTGAACTAGCAATAAAACAACATCCCACAACAATGAAATCAATGAATCAATAACAAGTAAAATAATAAAACAATAAATTTTCCTAAATAATGAAAAACAAATAAAACAATAAACTGAACCAGCAATAAAACAACAACTAGCAACAATGAAATCAATGAAGCAATAACAAGTAAAACAATAAAACAAATTACTTAATTCATGTATTATTGTTGCAATATCTTTGAAACTAGAACAGGATGGATGGATGTTTTGTTATGCTCAATAGCTGTCTAATCTATATCAAGTACTTATTTGTTCTTATAATTATGCATTATGAGTTTGGATCAAAGAACACCTAAATCACAGTATTATTACTTTTAACAACTACCATATGCAAAAAATGGAAAAGCTTTCTATGTTAATTGTTAAGGACATCCTTTGAGCTTGAACATTGAATAATGAACAATAGAACAATAATTAGAAGCAATTTTAGTAAATTAACAACAAATATATTATACAATGAACAATAATATACTAAACAATGAACATAGAACATAAATTATTCAAATAGAAGCAGAAATTCAAACAAAATAAAATTATTAACAATTACCAGAAATTTAAACAAAAATACACTGAACATAGAACATAATTATTCAAACAAAAGCATAAATTCAAACAAAATTACACTGAACAAAGAACATAAATTATTCAAACAAAAGCATAAATTCAAACAAAATAAAATTATTAACAACTACCAGAAATTCAAATGAAAATTCACTGAACATGAAACAGAAATAATTCAAATTAATACCTGATTTGGATGAGTTAGATCCTTCATATCTAGTGTTTGGTGTTGGGAGGTGCTGGGAGGGGCTGATCTGGCGCTGCTAGGTGGCTGGTCTGACGCTGCTGGGAGGCTTTGCTGTGAGGCGCTGGTTCGCGAGAGTGGGAGGCACTGGTTCGCGGGACTGGGAGTGGGAGGGGCTGGGAGGCGGGGCTAGGAGGCGCTGCTGGGAGGGGCTGGGAGGGGTTGGGGTAATGGGGTTTCTTGGCTGCGCTAGGTTAGGAGAATAGGAGTTAATGAGTTAGGTCATGTTAGGTTATCTGATGGGTTGGGGGTGGGAATGGTTTTTTTATGGTTTTTAGTTGACCGGTTTGGTTTGGTTCGGTTAGGGTTTTCAGTATCAAACCGAAAACCAAACCGAACCGCATAAAAATAGCAAAATATAATTTTTTTGGATTTTTCAGTTTTCGGTTTTCAGTTTTTTCGGTTCGGTTAGGGTTTTTAGTATCAAAATCGAAAACCGAACTGAACCGCATAAAAAATAGCAAAATATAATTTTTTTTATTTTTTCGATTTTTGGTTTATTCGGTTTTCATTTTTTTGGTTCGGTTGGCCGGTTTTGTTCGGTCCGGTTTGGTTTTGAACACCCCTATGCCAATGTATGTAAATATAGCATTATATTGATTCTAAATCTGAATAGTATTGATTAAGAGAAAAGCAATAATTAGAGGACATGTACTGAAAATTATATGTTAAATCTGACTAGTATTAAATCTTTCTTCCTTTGTTAGAATTTACTTTTTGATTTTACATTTTGCTTTATGATTTTGTATATTGCTTCATCAGGGTTTATTGATTTTGCTATATTTTGCTGATTGAATCCATATAATTGCCATAGTTTTTTCCCCCTGGCTAGTTCAGGGCTTAAGATTTTGCACTCTAAATTTAGCTAGTTTAGGCCTTGACATAAATTTAAATTCTGTTAAAATATTCTAATTATTATTTGCATGCAGTTTAATTACAGTTGTCTTGAGATTTAATTTTGATTCTTGTCCTCAATCATTCCCTGTGTGTTCTTTTAGGACTTATGGTTTATTACATTACTACAAAGAATTCATTGATGATGCATAGGAAAAAGGTTCATTAAAAATCTGAGCGTTGATTTTGTGTAACGAGTATTTTAAATTAATATTTGATAATAAATCTCTCTACATAAGCACACTTAATCACATTATTAACCTAATTGAGTTATCTGTAGTGATATATAATTGGCAAAGGTTGTAGCACTTTTTGGAGAAAATTAATTAAGTTTTATGTTGATTTTTTTATTTTATTTTATGTCCTGACTGCATTATAACTTGTGAATCCCATTTCCTTTTTGATATTCAATGTTTTGACAAACTGCCATGGTTTATAATCTATTGATACTTCCCTTTTTCATGCTTAATCAGTCTGATTTAGAGATATTTTGGAGCTGACTAAGGCTTTTAACATGAAAGAGACAAAGGAATTAGCTGAAGTTGCTGGTTTTTTTGTTGAAAAGTGGTAGTTAATTACTACACTCACCTAACTATATCAGCTTATAACTCTCGAGAGGTAAAATATCTATATAAAGGTATTGATGCTAATCTCAAATTACACTTATTCTTCTATGTTCTATGGTTTATTTATATAATAAATACAGAGCTCTCATGTGATGGAATCTATCTCTCTAGCTAGAACGAGTTCTTATGGATTTTGTGCTGGGGTTGTAGATTTTCTGTTCTTGGTATTAGATTTCTTTGTTTTCTCTTTTCAAATAGGATATTGTGAAAAGCTTATTTTTGGTTTTATAATGTAACTGTTTAGGATGCAATCATTCCAGTGAAGTTTCTTCTCCGGTTGCTGGGAACTTTCCAGGTTATATGGACTATCAAGTAGGAATGAGATCACAGATCCCTGTTGAGAGAAAATGGGCCCTTGGGATTCAGGTGCAGTGTTTTACTTTGCTATTTAGTAGTATTTACACAACTGGATTCAGTGATATGCAGTTTCTATTTCGCTTGTTTTATTCAACTGATGCCATCAATAAATGAATTAATGATGATTTCTTGTTGTTAGAGGAAATAATAATTTTATAAATGTCTATGATTGTCTAACTGGTTCCAGATCTCTGGTTAGTTTAGTGAATTAGAATTATGGATTAAATGTGTTCCTTATCAAATTCATTGCTTGTTGTCTTTATCGTGTTTAGTTGTTGTCATCAGACGATTGACGGGTTATCTGATATGCAATCTCTTAATGCACATTACTTAGGTTTTTCAATGCGTATATAATTTGGTTTTGTCAAATTCAGAAAAGTTTCTCGTGACATACTAAATTATTGGTAATGTCCTAACCTACTTCAGCATTTAAGTCTTGACTATTAATTGTAGTACTACACTGAGTTATTAACCTTAATCCTATCACACTCTTCAATGTTGTTGTCGTAAATGTGCCTTTCTTTCTTTGATTTTCACATATAAATAGTATGTTAATATTGTTTACCTTTGAAGATTGAAACTCTGAGCGATTTCTAATTTTGTTTGTATCACTGTTGTAGGCCATGCAATTGCTGCAGCTGCAATTGTCTTCCCTCCATCAATCAAAATGGAGAAAGAGGAGGAGGAGCTATTTCAGATCAAAGTGCTATAAATGGAAGAGGAGGAGCTGTTTCAGTTGCTCTTGTCTTCAATCAAAATGTTGCCAAGGTAGAGACAACTTCGGAAACTGCTGCATTCTCCCAAAATTCTGCACTTGTTCTTACCCCAGTTGTCCCAGTGTATGCCCTTGACTATTGTACAAAGTCCTTTTGGAGAAGTGCTTTCTACTGTTTTTGTTGTTAGTATTTCAAATTATATTATATTACTTGCTCAATTTGCAATTCTGATATAGTTAAAGTATAAATAATTATGATTGCTAAAATTTAGTGTTCATTTATTTTAATGCCTTTGTCAAGTTTGTCAATCTTACTGATTAGTATCTGTTTTTTGCTTCACTCCTTATCATGCTTTCAAATTAAGGAATCAAGTTGCATAGGCTTCTATTTTATTTTCTCTATTTTCAGTTTCTATTTGGTGCAAAAGTGCATGGTGTTGCTCTGTATTTGTACAACATTTGTTTTCTGCAATTGATTTTACACTACTAAGTACCTAGAATTCATGACTTTGATTTAAGAACCCTTGTGGTTTGGTAAAAAATGGCACATTTCTTTATGCTATGTGTCCTTTTATTTTGTTTTCAGATAGATAGCAATGAGTATATTTGGTGGAAGGCTAATGCTAGAGAGACAAAGGAAGAACTAATTGATAGAGAGCCTAAGTTCCTGGATTAGTATATTTCTGTTTAAGAACACTTTTGTTGTTAATTGTTTACAATTATATAAATAGCAGTGTATTATAGATGTGCTAAGGAATAACTCTATTCATTTTGTAGAAGCTAATTTAATTTTACTTATTTTTTTATTTTAATATAAGATGTATGAGTATTCAAAATTATAATCATTCTAATACTTTTGGTTCATTATAAATATATTTATTATTTGAAGAATATTATATAGTATTATTGTGTATTTATTTTTATTTTATATTTGACTAATTTGACTAAAAATGCATGATTATATATATATATATATAGAAAATTAAAAAAAAAAACCATAAGGGACCTAAGGCTACACTTATATAGGGTAGCTATATGGTATACAATGTGACTACACTTTACAGGTGATGCAGTAGCGTTGAAAAGCGTAGCTTATTCTGGTAAAAATGGAAGCTAAAAAGCGTAGCCTTTGGTCTTGGACAGCATCACTTGAAAAGCGCACCCTATTCCCAAATGCCAAAAGCGTAGCCCTTGGTGCAGAAAAGTGTAGCCTTTGAGAATAGGCAACGGCCGAATAGGAATCACTCCAAAAAGCGTAGCCGTAGCCCAAAAAGCATAGCCGTAGCCTAAGGCATCATTTTTTTTTACTTTTGGCTACACTTTTCAAGTGTACCTGAATGGGTGTTTTTCTTGTAGTGTTCCCTGCAATTCCTTTGAGAGACGACCCGAGGTTTGAATACTTCGGTTATTATTTTTCTTGGGGTTTGTTACCTGTGACAACCAAATTTTTGCATGAGAGGATTCTTTGTTGGTTTAGAAACTATACTTGCAACGAGAGTTATTTGTGAAATTCTTTACCATAAAAAATCCATTCATCAAAATGGCACCGTTGCCGGGAAATTGCAATGGTGTTATATTATTGGTTATTGTACATATGTTAATATTGTGAATAGTTTGCTCTTTTGATGATTTGCTTGTTTGAGTTAGTAGTTAGATTTTATCTCCTTATTTTTGTGCTTTTTGTTTTTGTTTCTATACTATGAATTCTCATCCCTTTGACTATGAGTTTGTTACAACTATGTTATAGGAAGTGAAGATTACAATGACAATGTGCATCAACGGTGGAACAATCAAAGGTGGGAGGAGCCTCAAGGGATCGATCAACCTTTTTGGCAACAACCTCCTCCGGTTTCTTATAGGTATAATCCAACCCCTAATGCATATCAATTCAATAGCTATAGTGAACCCCCTTGTAGTTACCAACAAGCCTTATCATATGCTTATGAACCTCATCCTCAACATAACCCTCAACCATACTCACAAGCCCCTTTTTACCAAATACCTTCACATGACCCTAATCCTTACTCACCATACCAACAACCATATGAGCCATATGAACCATATATAAAACCACCACCATTCACCTCAACACCTCCAAGAACCACCTCCTCCATACTATTACCAAGATGAACCACCTCCAATGTATGTAAATTTTCACCCACAAGATGAATTCTACTTACCACCATAACCCTCCATGGAAGGATATTCATGTCCATCGATCAAAGAGCAATATGATCTTGCTTATGTTAGAAAGTTGGAGCAAGAATCAAGGGATCACCTCAAGGAATCAATGGATCGGCTTCAAGCAACCATCCGTCAAAAGATAGACTCATGGGATTCATACCCCAAGCAAAACATGTTCAAGGATGATTGTGGAGGAACAACCGTGGAGTGTGTTGTGCAACAAGTGGAAAAATCGGAGAATGTTGAATCGCTACACCCTTACCAAGAAGAACCACCTTCCTATTATGAACCTGATGAGGGAAAAAAGGATTCCACACAAACTCACCGGCAAGTATACCGGGTCGCATCAAGTAGTAAAACTCATAGAAGTGAGGTCGATCCCACAGGGATTGATGGATTGAGCAACTTTAGTATGTTGATGAATTTAGTTAAGCAAATATTTGATGAATTGGGTGAAATTTGATTAACTGAAAATAAATTGCAAGTGAACTAGAGTGTAGAATGAAATTTGACAGAAAAGTAAATTGCAATAAGCTTAAATGGCCGAAACTTAAAGTGCAAGAAATTAAAAGGGCTGAAACTAAAATTGCAAGAAAGGTAAATAGATGAATCTTAAAGTGCAAGAAATTTAAATTGCAGAATATAAATTGCCAGGAAACTGAAATTACATGAATAATAAAAGGATTTGGGTGTTGGGAATTAAAACAGAACTGGAAAATGCAGATTGCAGTAAATCAGAGAACTCTAAAATGAAGAAATTTAAAGGAAGTGATTCATCAAGGGTTGGAGATATTGCAATCCTGCCTGAATCAATTGGATCTCACTCCTTTCTCAATCATATGGTAGATCTATGGCGGATTGAAATTGATTGGATCCCAATTCCTTGGTAATCCAATCACTCTAATCACAATCAATCTTGCCAATTCCTTGATCTAATTGTCATGAGAAGAGGTTAAATGCAAATCTTTTATCCATAAGCCACACTAACTCTCAAGATCTCAATTCCTCCCAAATAGTGTTGATCAAGAGAGTAGTGAAGGATAGAGCTCCAATTCTAATGCAAGTGATTCCCCTTCCGACGCTCACATAAGCATTCACTGAATTAAACCCCCTTTCGGAGTGAATAATCCACAATCAGGATAGAAGATACCCAATTGCTACACAAATGAATAGAGAAAAAGAAGAAATTCATTGATTCATTGGAATTACAATAGAGCTCCTCCCCCTAATGAATTTGGGGTTTAGTTCATCATAGCTCAAGTAAAACCGAAACAGAAAAGAAAAATGATGCAGCAGAAGAAAACAGAAAGAAAACTAACTCAGATCTAAAATTCTAAAGAATTCCTAAAAGAAGAGCTAAAAGAAAAGTAGAAAAGGAAGATCAAAGTAAAAGAAAAAAGGTCCTGATAAAATAAAATTTTGTCCTATTTATACACTTTCTAATTCAGTCACCAAGTATTTGGAGTAGGCTTTTTGGCCTCTGTTGCAGTGGGTCAGGATGGTACTTGGTTGCAGCTTCCAGGCGAACGGAGAATTTTCAAAGTGAGCACAGCGTTCATTCACCCATGCGTATGCGTGCTTCGCGTATGTGCATCCCTTGCATTTTTGCACATCAACGCGTGCGCGTCATATACGCGTGCGCGTCGTCATTGTCTTCAGCCTCAGCCATGCTCGCGCGCCAAATTCACGCGTGCGCGTCCTTGATAGCGTTCGTTTAGTGAGCGCTATGTTCGTGCCATGAACGCTGCCCACGCGTGTGCGTCTGTTGCGTATGCGCGTGGGTGGCAAAATGTCAATTCCAGGCTTCAGGGCCACCCACGCGTTCGCGTGCTTCTTTCCAGATTCTCCATCGACCCGTGCGCATCATGTACGCGTGCACGTCGGTTGCAAAACTTCAATTCCATATTTGAATTTTCCCGAAAACGCTCATTAAGCCAACGTAGCGCTCTCTTTGCAAACGAGCGCCAATTACATCCACACGTACGCGTGGTTCTTCAAAAATTCATCCCTGACGCGTAGGTATCCTGTACGCGTGTGCGTCGCAAGAGAGCACGGAGTTCTCTATTTGAGCGCAGCGTTACTCTGCACTGCCCTTCTTTCTCTTCATTTTTCACCTGAAATCAACCAAACAAGCAATCAAAGTCTCACCAAAATCACAAGGTTTTTGCATCATTCATAATAATCACCTAATTCTTGCATAAATCTCATGATTTTATATAAAGTTAATGATGTTTGATTAAATCAAGATAAACATAAAATTCCACTCTAATCACTTACTTATTGTGCAAGAAAGTGCATAAAACCTAATGAAACAAATGAAAAATACTTGTGAAACTAGCATAAGATGACTTGTCATCACAACACCAAACTTAAATCCTGCTTGTCCCCAAGCAAGCACTAGAACATGAGAAGAAATGAAAGAAAACAGAAAAGCATATATGTCCTTATTTAACAGGTAATTGAATTTGGTTCATAGGGTTTTATGCAAACAAAATGCAGCTCAATTATTAACTTCCGAATGTGAAATGTCTCTTTGAGTGTTAACTAGAGTTGCTGCTATAAGACCTTATTCTCTATTGATCCTTGTTAGATTTTTTTTCTTCTCTTTGCTTCAGAAACTTATTTTTCAATTATAGCTCAATGTTAAGTATTGCAGCAGCTTTTTGGCTTAATTTTTCTCAACACCTCTTCACTACAGACACTTGGCTCACAATTCTTCTTAAGAACATTGATGCTCAACACCTCTTTGGGTTACTAAATGCTTTGTAGTTAGGTTGCTCTTGATGGTGGATTTTCGGTTGGTAATCCCGGATTAGTTAATTCAAGTTACCAAGTTTTAAAATACTCCTCAGAACCTAATAATCCAAGCATATCCTAATAGAATAGCACCACATGCATGTGTCTTAAGGTCCAAGCTATTGGTGTCTAGCTTTTTTATTTGTTTCTTTCATTTTTGTTTGCCAATTCTTGGTTTTTCTTCTTTTCTCTCTTACTATTTCTTTTTTTTCCAAGGATCTTTATTAATTGAAGGTTCATAATAGCTACTAAGTTTACACTACAAGAGACATTCTATCCTGGAGCTTTTATTATTGAGCTTACCGACTAATAAGGCAATTACCACCACAGAACTTTATTTTTATTCCTACCACATTGGACAATCACTTTCTGTTTCAATATTTTCTCTTATTTATGTAGAGGGGAACAAGACATATATTCAAGTAGGATGAGTGATGCACAAGCGAACATTCTGGCTAGATTACTGACTTAAAACAGTAGTGAACTAACAAAATGTAGACAAGGGTAAGCTAATCAGAGAGGGGATACAATCAGACTTCCAACTAAAGCACTCCAAGGCATAAACAGTTGAGTAACAATACAACCTTTTGGCATCTTCTTGCTTAGTCCTTCATCATCCCCTTTGGCTTTCGTGCTTTTCTTGCTGATGATGTATAATCCTTCCAAACAGTTGAGTAATTTTCTGTAATGATAGTGGAAGTTGCTTGTCCCCCAAGCACTTGAAAAATGGTTAACATGCATGAATGTTTGTAGGCTTTTGAGCTTATTTCGGTGTGTGAACACCAAACTTAGCTTCTCGCCCATATTTTTTATGCAGCAGATTAATCACATACATGAAACCTTGTGCTTTTATTAAAGAAAACAGATTATGAACTAGGACTACACAAGTGCTAAGTAGTTTTTCTGATTGTTTGGAGTTACTGATAAATTCTGTAGAGGGTTGTAATGTGTCATTGATGAAATCTGTGGTGGAACACCAAACATAAAACCACACATTCACCCTTAAATTTTTTTGGTGTCCAACACCAAACTTAACTCCTTGCAATACAGATAAATCTACCTAACCTTTTTATTGAAATAGCTAAGAAAGGAAAACTACCTTTGGTTGGGTTGCCTCCCAACAAGCGCTTGTTTATCGTCATTAGCTTGACGTCCTCCTTCTTTGTTCATCCCAACTCATGAACACTCTCTTCTTTGTTCCAAGATCCTCCTAGATAATGCTTAGCTCTGTGACCATTTGCCGTGAATATGTCCTTTGTGGCTTCATTCAGAAGTTCAAGACTTCCATGTGGGAAAACCTTAGTTACCAGATAAGGGCTAGTCCACTTAGACTTGAGTTTTTCAGGAAAAACCTTGAGCCTGGAGTTGTATAATAACACATGTTGCCCCGGCTCAAACTCTTTTCTTGTGATCTTCTTGTCATACCATCTTTTAGCTCTCTCCTTGTATATCTTAGCGCTCTCATAAGCTTCCAATCTGAACTCATCTAGCTCATTAAGTTGTAATAACCTTTTCTCTCCTGCTGCTTGAGAGTCAAGATTGAGGAGCTTGGTGGCCCAATATGCTTTGTGCTCAAGCTCCACAGGAAGGTGATAGGATTTTCCATAGATTAGCTGAAAGGGTGACTTTCCAGTTGGGGTTCTGAATGCTGTTCTATATACCCATAGAGCATCATCCAACTTTCTGGCCCTGTCTTTCCTTGTGATCCCAACTATCTTCTCCAAGATTCTCTTTAGCTCCCTATTTGCCAATTCAGCCTGCCTATTAGTTTGAGGGTGGTATGGTGTGGCCACTTTGTGAATTACTCCATATTTATGGAGTAGTTTCTCCATTTGTTTGTTGCAAAAATGACTGCCACCATCATTAACAAGGCCTTTGGGCACCCCATATCTTGTAAAGATGTATTTCTTAAGGAATTGAAGGACAATTGGTGCATCGCATGTGGTTGTGGCTATAGCCTCCACCCATTTGGAGACATAGTCCACTGCTACCAGAATGAATTTGAAGGAGTAGGATGGAGGAAAGGGGCCCATGAAATCCATACCCCAGAGATCAAACAGCTCCATACTCTAGACATTCACCCACGCGTACGCGTGCTTCGCGCCTGTGCATCCCTTGCATTTTTGCACATTGAACGTGCGCGTCATATACGCGTGCGTGTCGTTGTTGTCTTCAGCCTCAGCCATGCTCGCGCGCCAAATTCACGCGTGCGCATCCTTGATAGCGTTCGTTTAGTGAGCACTACGTTTGCGCCATGAACGCTGCCCACGCGAGTGCGTCTGTTGCGCGTGCGCGTGGTAGCAAAATGTCAATTCCAGGCTTCAGCGCCACCCACGCGTTCCCGTGCTTCCTTCCAGATTCTCCATCGACGTGTGTGCATCATGAACGCGTGTGCGTTGGTTGCAAAACTTCAATTCCAAAATTGAATTTACCCGAAAACGCTCATTAAGCCAACGTAGCGCTCTCTTTGCAAACAAGCGCTAATTACATCCACGCGTACGCGTCCTACGCGTCTTGCACACGTACACGTGGGACTTCAAAAATTCGTCCCTGACGGGTAGGCGTCCTGTACGCGTGCGCGTCGCAAGAGAGCACAACGTTCTCTATTTGAGCACAGCGTTACTCTGTACTGCCCTTCTTTCTCTTCATTTTTCACCTGAAATCAACCAAACAAGCAATCAAGTCTCACCAAAATTACAAAGTTTTTGCATCATTCATAATAATCACCTAATTCTTGCATAAATCTCATGATTTTATATAAAGTTAATGATGTTTGATTGAATCAAGATAAACATAAAATTTTACTCCAATCACTTTCTTATTGTGCAAGAAAGTGCATAAAACCTAATGAAACAAATGAAAAATGCTTGTGAAACTAGCATAAGATAACTTGTCATCAGAACCCTTCCTCCAAAATAATGAACTTTCTTATCCACCCTAATCTCCAACAGATGAAACCCTTAGTCTTCTCCTTCAAAGGCAAGAAGAGATGCAAAGGGAGGTGCTAGAATTCACGGCCACCTTGGACGAGGTGGTACACCGATTAGCCTCCCAATATTTGAGCACTCAAAAAACTCCCATGGCCATATGTGGGGAGTTAAATGAGGAGCATAGCATGAAGGAGAGATCAGAAACTCTGGTGGAAAATGAGGAATGTTGCTTTGTGTCAGAACAATTGAAAGAAGCTATGATTGTTAAAGAAGAGGAAAAATTAGTTGAAGACTTAGGAGATGCGGAACCTCCATGAGAACCTAGAGTGGAAGAAAATGCCTCCAAGAAGATTGAAGTTGATGTTAAGGAGGAAAGTGCACAACCTCCAAAGCATATTCCATAGGAAGAATTGGACGGGATAGATCAAGAATTGAGTTCCCATGGCAATAAAGATTAAGCGTCAAATCCTAGTGGTGAGAATCCTTTGAACTTGAAGAACCTTCTCCCGGTGAATTTGAGAGTATTGTGGAGGTAGATTCCTACCACCCTCCCAAGTATAGTTTGAGTAAGGGAAAAGAGTTACACAAAATTGATGAACAAAGGATTAAAATTAAGAGATCTTGTGAGGAGGTGGAGGTCCTTAGAAAAAGAAGAACGGGAGTTGAATGCGCTTTGTCAAGATCCTTGGAAGCTCCTTTACTTAGGTTGTCATCTTCTCATACACTTCAGTGGGTAAAAGTTATCTCTATTAGCTTTATTGTCCCACTTGAGTACGGTTTGCTTGAAACAGATGGTCAACCTAGGAAACTTTGTGGGATGAAGTATAAGAGAAGGATGTTTCATGGTTGGCGTTGCAAATCAAGGCTCTTTATGGTTGATACTTCAAAGATGAGGTACAAAGGTTTGGCTAGTGCTCAATTAGACGGGTCTAGAAGGAGAGTTAGGCACTTTGTTGAGAATTCATCTTGCTTACCACCCGGATGGATTAATGATGATCAACTTGAAGACGGGTGTAGAAATAAGATTTGGGATCCGGGAATACATGAGGATCAAATTTGGGAGCCCTTAGCTTGTGTGGAACTCCATCAAGGCTTGGTAGTATTAATTTTGAATGATCAAGCTTATTGGAGATTCAAGCATTGGTGGATGTTCAAGGATGGATTCAAGCACAAGCCACCTTGATGAGGAGCTCCCCATAAGTCCAACTTAAGGACAATAAATAAAAGTGCTAGGTAGGAGACACCCCACTATGATAAAATCTTTTCATTTTCACCTTTGTACATATTGGTAATTAGCTTAATTTCATGTTTTATTTGGTTTGTTGAGTTTATTTGGGAGTTTAGTATGTTAAATAAGGTTTTATGGTGTTTTGGTAGCTATTTGAAGGATTGAAATGCTTGGTTTGGTGCAAGAACTTGAAAAAATTTTGAAAAATAGAGCACCAACCGACGCGTACGCGTGATCCCAAGCTTTTCGATCATCCACTCGCACGCGTCACTCACGCGTACGCGTGGATCCAAAATTTTTACCTCCCAGCAAAAAACTAGAGAGTTGTGCCTGAAGTGTGCCAGACTTGTGCCTGAGACACAAGTCAACCCATGAGTACGCGTCAATCCACGCGTACGCGTCACTCTCTGATTTGCCATGCACACGTACGCGTGACCCACGCATACGCGTCGCTTCCATTTCACCATTCACCACGCGCACGCGTCACTCCACGCGTACGCGTGGATAGCCTTCTTTCATCACCTTCTTTTCATCTTTCTTTCCATTTCTTTCCCTCTTCTTTCTTCTCCTCTCTTCTTTCATTCTCTTATCCATCATCCAACACTACCACACACCATTAACCATTAGTTAGTTTAGTTAGTTAACTATTTAGTTAGTTTTATTTTTGTTTAATTTTTGTTTTCTTATTAAGTGTTGGATTATTAGTTCTGTTTACTATTTATTGCTGCTTATTATTAACTGAATGCTAATTTAGCATAACTGTTTTTGATATTCCTTGTTGGATTTTTTATTGAGGTTAGAATTTGTTACTTGGTTTTGAGTTCTTCATGCTTAATTTTGTGAACACCAAGTACATGAGAATTGCCTTTAAGCATGTTAAATCTTTTTGAATTGCATGATTTAGCCACCATGTGATTTGAATCCTTTCCTTTGATTAGGCAATTTCTTGATGGATGATGTGCATTTATCTTACTGCATTGTGTTTCTTGATTATATGCATCCATATATTTTTGGCTTGAATGCTTTCATGCTTCTTCATTGCTTGTTTGGATTTTCTTAACCTATGAGTTTAGAGTATCTCAAGCACACTAGAATGAGTGAAGTGCATGTTCCTCTTTTTTATACTTGTGACAAAGTTTTTTGTTGGTGTGTGTGTTCTAAACTGCGCGTAACTTAGAATGCACACTTACTTTTATTCATGTTACACATTGGGTCACTCATTTCATTCTAGTGATTTTCCTCATTCCAACAATTTATGCTTCCTTGCTTTTGCACTTACTTTTCTTACTATCCTGCTTTCTATTTTCAAGATGAGTCATTATAAGCAAAAATAGAAGTGGGAGAAAGAACACGCAGCACCGGTTGACCCGCCAGCTGAAGGTGGCAATCCGGAGAGTCACCGTACCCCCTTGCTCATCTTTGAATGCACTGAAGACGGTGCAACCTTTTAAGTGTGAAGAGGTCGTCCGACCAGTCGGCGTTTTAGGTGACAAATTTCTAATCCCAACACTTTTGCATTTCATTCTTAGGTCTTCTAGGATTTTTAGTTGCATTTGCTTATTTTTGCATATGTACATAATAAGCTTAGTCAAAATAATGAATTTTTTCTAAGAAATTTATCTATAGGACACCCCAATTGATTTGAGTAAAAATTTTTCAGTGAACTTGTTTGAATTATATCTTGTGGAACATGTTTTGAGCTAAGAACACAAGCTTGTGAGTTTTGAGCCTAATTGTGTGGTTACATTATATAACCACTTTATTTCCTTCTTGTGTGTATTATCCTCTTTCTATGATTGTGATCTTTGATTTGTTTGATTCTTTATGTCCATTATTTTGTGTATACATGTATTTATATGATTGAGGCCATCATTTCATTTAGCTCACTTACCCAAATGGCCTTACCTTTTATCTTCCATCGTTAGCCTACTTTGAGCTTACGATTAACCCACTTGTTCTTAATTTTAGCATATTACAAGCATTTAAGCAAAAAACAATAAATGTCCTTTATTTGGATCTTTGATTAGCTTAGGCTAGTGAGTGTGTATCATTCAAGTATGGGGAAACTTGGGACATTGGTTGGGAAAAGGTGTGTGCTGTATTTTTGTTGAAAATATTGGGAATTGGGTACATACTCATGTGTTAATTAAATGTAAAACCATATGCATTGATGCTTTTGTATATACTATATTGCAAAAAGAAAAAAAAAAGATATATACAAAATAAAGAAAAAAGAGAAATGTATATATATCAAAAGAAAAAAATAGAAAAGGAAAGAAAAAGAAAAGTAATAAAAAGGGGACAAAATGTCCCAAAGCAAAGTTCAATAATAATCAATGCATATGAGTTGTGATAAAAAAAGAGAATGCATGAGTGTGTGAATAAGTGAAGAATGGGTAGTTAGGTTAGCTTTGAAATTGTATAGGTTGTCATAGGTTAGGTGGGAAGTTTAGGTTAATCAAAGATTCAAATTCTAGTCTACTTAGCCATATGCATCCTACCTTGACCCTAGCCCCATTACAACCTATGAATAGACCTCATGATATATGTATATATGCATTGAATAATTGTTGATTGTTAGATGAAAAACAAATCTTAGAAAGCATGATTAGGGGAGAAATGAGTGAATCAACCCTATACACTTGAGCGATTAGAGCGGATACACATCCGGTGAGGGTTCGATTGCTCAATTACATGTTTTCACCTAAAATCATCTCTTTTCTTGCAAGTTTGTTTAATCTTTAATAACTCAATTCAATTGTGGTTTGGCTTGGTTGTTAATACCTTTAGCCCTCATATGCTCATATATGTTTTCTTGGGAATTGATTTATTTTGACCAAGCAATTGCATTCATTTAGATAGTTGCATGTAGGTAGATTGCATTTAGTTAGTTTACATTTCAATAAATGTTGATACCTTTTGTCTCTTTCTTGGTTTAGCATGAGGACATGCTTGGTTTAAGTGTGGGGAGATTTGATGCACCACTATTTCGTGGTACATTTTGTGCTTAATTTAGGTGGATTTCATCCATTATTCCCACATTTATTCAATGAAATAGCATGGTTTCATGATTTTCTCCTAATTTGTGCCTAAGTGTGAAAACATGCTTTTTAGGCCTTTAATTTTCTAATTTTAATTCACCTTTGATTCCACTAGATGCCTTGATGCGTTTGTTGAGTGATTTCAGGTTGAAAAGGCTAGGGATGGATCAAAGGAATGAAGAGAAAAGCATGGAAAGTGGAGAAATCATGGAAAATCAAGGATTTGGGATGCACTCATCGATGCGCACGCGTAGAAGATGCGCACACGTGGAATTTGAAGTCGCATGGCGACGCGTACACGTGACCCACGCGTACGCGTCAATACTCGCATGTGACTTCATTAAAGTGAAAATGCTGGGGGCGATTTCTGGGCTTCCCAGGCCCAAATCCAACTCATTCTTTAGCCTATTATATGAAGAATTCAAGAGGAGTCAAAAGGGGAGGGGATCACATAGTTGAGTTTTATCATGCTTTAGTTAGTTTCTAGAGAGAGAAGCTCTCTCTTCTCTCTAGAATTAGGTTAGATGTAGATTAGGATTTCTTAGATCTAGGTTTAATTCATGCTTTGATTTACTTTTCCTTTTCAATTTCTTGTTCCTCTACCTTTGCTTCTCTAGTTTAGTATTTTAATCTTTGTATTTGTTTACTTTGTTGTTGATGCACTCTTATTTCTTCTATTTTCCTTTTAATGCAATTTATGTTTTGTGTTCCTTTATTGTTGAATTGCTTTATTGTTGTTAATTCCTTGCTTTTGGTAGTTGTAGATTTACTTTTCTTGCAATTCTATCTTGCTTTCCTTTTGTGCCTTCCAAGTGTTTGACAAAATGCTTGGAAGGATGTTAGAGTAGATTTTTGTATTCTTGGCTTGGGATGGTAACTTAGGTGAACTTGAGTTACTAATGTCCAAGTGTTGATAATTAGTGTCCATTGACTCTAGCTTCCACTAAGTTAATTAGTGAGAAGGCAAGGACTTATGGATTAGGATTGGTGTAGCTCATTTGACTTTTCTTTATTCGTTAGAGGATGACTTAATGGGATTAATCCTTGAAATTGTCATGTTGTGGTTAGTGACAAGGATATAGATCCTTGACCATCATTCCTTGCCAGGACCTTTTTATTATCTGAATTTCCATTTACTTTCTTGCAATCTTCATGTTCCTTATTCAAAACCCCAAAAACACTTTACCATAACCAATAACAAGAACACTTCCCTGCAATTCCTTTGAGAGATGACCCGAGGTTTAAATACTTCGGTTATTATTTTTATTAGGGTTTGTTACTTGTGACAACCAAATTTTTGCATGAGAGGATAATTTGTTGGTCTAGAACCTATACTTGCAACGAGAATTCATTTGTGAAATTCTTTGCCAACCAATTTTCCATTCATCATGGATCAAAGGTCCTCTAGTCCTTTGGTCCTCGTCAAAAGCATGGTTCGAAGGTTTCATCGTCGCCGGCATCTATTCTGCACTTCTGCTGTCATCATCGTCGTCGGGCATCTGTTCTACCGCCGTGAACCGTAAACCCCGTAGAATTAGCAAATAATTAAGTAATAAATTAAATTTTAATAAAGGAAATTAGAAGTGTAAATTTTATAGTAAAATAGGATAGAGCTAATTAAAATAAGAATTTTGCCACTAATTTCAAAGAATTTGGTCAAAGATTGGACCAAACGGGCCAAACCAGTCGAACCGGATCCGAACCGGGCCCGTGGGCCCAACCATTTCATTGAACATAATGAGCTAAAGCTCATCTTCTCCCATTCAGCATGCACATTGATGACAAGTCATCCTAGCCTATTTTAGCTAGTCTTTTTCTTTAGTTTTCATTAGGATTATACACTTTCTTGAGCCACAAGCAAGCCAATTGAGTATATTTTCATGTTTCCCTTGATTGAACCAACCATATATGAATTCATGCCATTTCATGAGGTTTTATGCTATATTTGTTGCATATTATGAAAGATTGAATACCTCATGATTTTAAGCATAGCTTTGATAAGTTTGGTTGATTAATGATAGGTGAAAAAAGCTTGGAGAAAGGTTGAAGCAAAGAGGAATGGCTAGGAGTGAAGAGAGGACAATGGAATAAAAGAAATTGAACCGGGATGCATGAAGTTAGCCCCAACGTTAGCCCCCTAACTTGGAGGCTAACGTTGGGCATGAAAATCACTCCCTGGGCTCCCCACGTTTGAGCCAACGTTAGCCCCCTAACTTGGAGGCTAACGTTGGCACATGACATTGCAAGGAAGAGGCCAACGTTAGCTCCAACGTTAGCCCCCTAACTTGGAGGCTAACGTTGGAACTTGAAATTCATCCCTGGGCAAGCCAACGTTTGCGCCAACGTTAGCCCCCTAACTTGGAGGCTAACGTTGGCACATGAGTTATAAAGGGGGAGAAGGCCAACGTTTGCGCCAACGTTAGCCCCCTAACTTGGAGGCTAACGTTGGCGCCACTAGCACTAAGCAAGGCCAACGTTAGGGTCAAAGTTAGACCCCTAACGTTGGCACCAACGTCCAAACCAGAGAATTATGCTTGCTGCTATGAAAAGTTAGGGTCAAAGTTAGACCCCTAACTTTGGCCCTAACGTTGGGACCAACTTTGGCTAACTTCAAAACCGGTTCAATTGGTTCACTTCGGTTCTTCTTCAAACTTCAAGAGCAATCAACCAAGGCCTTTTTCAACCCAATTCCACCAAGAACAAAGGCCCAACTCAAGGCATGAAGATCATTTTGGAAAGTGTATAAATAGGATAGAATTCAAGTTATTAAGAAAGCTTTCCTTTTAGAATTTTCATAATAGTTTTCGGAGAGCTTTTGAACTTGAGTGAACTTTAATTTCTTGCTTTCATTGCTTTCAATTTCATTTTACATTTGTCTTGGATCTTGGATTGGAGAATTGAAGAAATTCTGTTTCAATCTCAATCTTGGATCTCTCTGCTTTCTCTACTGTTAATTGAATTTCATTTCCGGTTCATTGTTCTTCTTCTCTTTTCTTTGCAATTTACAATTCCCTTGCAATTGTCTTGTTGGATCTAGGAAGGCATTGAGATCTAGACTTGGTTTTCTAGTCTCTGGGCCCTGAGATCTGAATTTCCCATTTCAATTCTCTGTTTAATGCTTCTTATGTTCATTTACCTTTCTGCTTCATTTCCGATTCAATCCCAATTCCCTTTTACTCTTCTGTTTAATGCAATTTAACTTTTCCTTGATTAAATTCTGCAAATCCACATCCCAATCCCCTTTACATTTCAAGCAATTTACATTCCTTGCACTTTAAGATTCCGCAATTTACATTTCTTGCACTCTAAGTTTCTGCCATTTAATTTCTTGTTCTTTAAGATTCAGCAATTTAATTCCCTGCTTTCTTTAATTTCATGCAATTTACATTCTGCAAGTTACAAATCACTCAACCAACACTTGATTCGCTTGACTAAATCAACCACTAAACTAAAATTGCTCAATCCTTCAATCCCTGTGGGATCGACCTCACTCCCGTGAGTTTTTATTACTTGATACGACCCGGTACACTTGCCAGTTAGTTTTGTGATGTTTTGTGAGAGATTCGTTTTTCACCAAAATATCTCATCAAGTTTTTGGCGCCGTTGCCGGGGATTGATTAGATTGACAATGATTAAGTGAGGTGGTAATCTAGATCAAGCACTTTTTCTTTAATTTTGACTAACCCACTAACTGTTTGAATTTTTGCTTAAGCTAACTAAAACTTCATTCTAGCAATAGATTGAAGTGTCACTGGTTTGTGTGCTCTTATGTTCTGCTTGTATGTCAGGTACAAGAAGAGCCATACCCAATTTTCATGAACAAGACGAAAGAACTCTCAGGAGGTTAAGAAGAGCTGAAAGAGGGAAAAGTATTGTTGGAGAAGAGGAATCAGACGAAGAATTCCACGAGATGGAAGGAGATACATCTAATCCAGAAGGAGGAGTCAATAATCAACCACAACAGCGGAGAGTATTGGCTTCCTATACCTTTGCAAATGCTAGACATTGTGGAAGTAGCATTCTCACCCCTAATGTCAATGCAAATAACTTTGAACTGAAGCCACAACTCATCACATTGGTCCAGAACAATTGCTCATTTGGGGGAGGACCATTGGAGGATCCAAATCAACATCTATCTACCTTCTTAAGGATCTGTGACACTGTCAAATCCAATGGCGTGAATCCTGAAACCTACAAGCTTCTGCTGTTCCCGTTCTCATTAAGGGATAAGGCTGCACAATGGCTTGAAACTTTTCCCCAAGGAAGTATCACTAGTTGGGATGACTTGGTGACTAAATTTCTAGCCAAATTCTATCCACCCCAAAGAGTCATCAGGCTGAAAACCGAGGTGCAGACATTCACACAATTAGATGCTGAATCCTTGTATGAAGCATGGGAGAGGTACAAAGCCTTAATCAGAAAGTGTCCTCCAGAGATGTTCAATGAATGGGACGTGTTGCAAAATTTCTATGAAGGTCTGACATTGAAATCTCAGGAGGCATTAGATCATTCTGCTAGAGGTTCACTACAACTAATGAAAACTGCTGAGGAAGCTCAGAATCTTGTGGATATGGTGGCCAACAACCAATATTTCTTTGCTCATCAAAGAAGCCGCCAACCATCACAAAGAAGTGGAGTAATGGAGCTAGAAGGAGTGGATTCAATCCTAGCTCAAAACAAGATGATGCAGCAGCAAATTCAACAACAATTTGAGCAAATGGCCAAGAGGATTGATAGTCTCCAAGTTGCAGCAGTCAACACTAACCAACCATCAACCACATGGGGACAGAGTGAAGAAACTCAAGAAGAACAACAACAAGAGCAAGTTCAGTATATGCACAACCAAGGACCAAATGAAGTGTATGGTGATACATACAATCCATCCTGGAAGAACCACCCAAACCTCAGATGGGGAGATAACCATACCCAAAACCAACAACCATGGCAGAGGAACTCAAACCAACACAATCCAAGAAACAACCAAAATCACAACCAGCAGCAGACTAACCAAAACCCCTTCAGAAAACCTCAAAACAACTACCCCAACATCAACCAATACCAATCTAATAACCAATCCACCAACCAAAATGCCTACCATCCACCACCCACATCTCATAACCCACCTCAAGTATCACCTGAAACCCAAAGAATCACTCACTTGGAAGCCATGATAGACAAAATGTTGAAACACCAAGAAATGGTGGCCAAGAATCCGGAAGCCTCTATAAAGAGCCTAGAGAGACAGATGGGGCAACTCTCCAAGCAAGTATCTGTTGAGAGACCTTCAAACTTACTGCCCAGTGACACAATTCCAAATCCCAAGGAAGAATGCAAGGCAATACAATTGAGGAGTGGGAGAACATTGATAAGCAACAATGACACTACAAGGAAGCAAGCAGAGAACATCAAAGAACCAACAGAGGATGAGAATCAAACAAAGGCAGATGAGGATAAGGAGCAAGATGTGATGCCAAACAAAGACACTGAGAAACGCAAAGAGAAGAACAACCAGCCACATAGCTCAAGGGAGGTAGCTCAGGGGCAGCAGCAAATAGGAAAAAGCATCACACCTCCACTGCCTTACCCTCAGAGGTTCAACAAAGAGATTAAAGACAAGCATTTCCACAATTTCCTTGAGATTTTTAAGAAGCTGGAAATCAACATTCCCTTTTCTGAAGCACTTGAGCAAATGCCTCTTTACTCCAAGTTTCTGAAGGATCTCATCAACAGGGCCTTGATTCAAAAGGGGCTTCCTCCCAAGCTTGAGGACCCAGGGAGCTTCTTGTTGCCTTGCACCATTGGGAAATTGACAATCACTAAAGCAATGTGTGATCTCGGAGCAAGTATTAACTTAATATCATCCTCCTTGATGAAAAAGCTGCATATAGAGGAGGTCAAACCAGTACAAATGTCTCTGGAGCTGGTAGACAAGTCAATAGTATACCCCAGGGGTGTAATTGAAAATCTCTTGGTCAAGGTGGACAGTTTTATATACCCTGCTGATTTTGTGGTTCTAGAATCAAATGATGATGATGGTGACTCTGTTATAATGGGAAGGCCATTCTTGGCCACTGCTAGAGCTATCATAGATGTAGAGGAAGGGGAATTAACTCTAAGGATGCATGACCAGAGCATCACTCTGAAGGTGTTGCCAGAAGCACAATTTAGCAAGGAAGAGAAAGACTATATGAAGAGTGCCCAAGAAAGTCACAGCAACATCCCAATACTAAGGAATGTGCAGACTGATGAAAAAGCCCAAAAAGATGTTAGAGTACTGGCCACTGAGAAGGGAGGTTCCCAAGGAAAGCCTACAACCAGAAAAGAAAGATCAACAAAAGGAAAGATGAAGCGCAGAAACAAAACAAAAAGGGGCTGGAAGAATAGAAAGATTCCAACAGAGGGGCTTTCTAAAGGTGACAAAGTGCAACTGATATATCAACAGCTGGAGGCAAATCAACAAACCGAGGATTACTACACTGTCAGCAACATACTATCATTAGAACATGCTGAAATTGAACACCAGAGAACAAAGAAGAGGATCACGGTCAGGGGAGACAAATTGAGGCCCTACAAACACCAACCACCATAAAAGAAAGCCTCAATGTCAAGCTAATGACAATAAAAGTGCGCTCCATGGGAGGCAACCCATGATTTAAGATTCATGTCATTTTAAATTCAATAAGTTATGATCACTTGATGCATGAATTCTTTTCTCTTTTCACGAACGTGTCCATTTATTGCATGCACTATTTTGAAACATATGCTAAGTTTGGTGTGTCTTCAAGCACACTTAACCAATATCATAAAGGATTTTGTTTCACATGCTTAAAATATTTTGATAGAGCATATGGCCGAACACTAAGTTTGGTGTCCACATAGCTTCATGAAAATTTGAAATTCATGCATCAATAATCATACTTTTGTTATTTTTCAAAACCTTATAAATAGAATTTTTTTTTATAATGAAGGCATTAATTGTGATAAACCCTTTGACAAGAAACAAGTTTGATGTTCATCAAACCTTGATGCATCAATTCAAGGATACAATTAATCCTTCATGAAAAAAAAAAGAGAAAAAGAAAGTATGATGAAAACAATTCTTATGAACATTTAAACTTCACTAATTGGAAGAAGAAACTCATTTTCTTTATATATTACCAAACATCAAGTTTGGTGTCTTCCAAAGGAAGTGTCACGGTTTAAATGAGACAAGGATTGATGGTTCATAAAGTTTTAATAAAAAGTACACCCTTGCTACGGTTGGATGAGACTAATGTGTGTTGTCTTGTTGTGGTGACTAGGAAGTCAAAGAATCTTCAAAGAAAAGGACAAGACAAAGGAAAGCATAGCATAAGGACAAAATCCTATCACATGCTTCAAGTAAGAAATCTGCCACTCCTTGAGAATGATCACGGCAAAGGCAAGGGAAGGAGCAAATTTTGTCTTCATTCATCCATACATGCACACCCTTGATTCCCATAAGGTCTAATTGCATCCTAGCCCTTCATTGCTCATTTAAAAGCATACCACCTTCAAGCCATGCACATAACCGAATCACTCCTCAACATAACAAGCCTTGTGCAACCTTTCTTCTACTTTAAACTCTAACCACTTAAACTTCTCTTCATAATCTCTTGTCATAACAAATTCAGTCCGAATCACTGTTTCCTCCAACCACACATCAAACTCTCCAACATTCTTCACATTCCCTCTCAACCAACCAAGTGATCATGGCATCCTCCTCAAGAACCAAACGACGAAAAGGAAAAGATCCAATAGTGGAGGAAGAAACACATGAATATGACCAATGGAGGTTCAAGTCTTGGTCTCATCAAATGCAAATTCAATGGATGAACGAGAAAAAAATCTATCCTGAAATTCCATTCATGTTGCCGGATGATGGATGTCAAGAAATAAAGAACAAAATCCGGAAGAGGAGATGGGAGGAACTTACATCGCCAACCACCCGAGTTAATGCCAACATCATAAGAGAGTTCTATGCAAATGTCCCAAGGATTGACATGCGTGAACCCCCAACGTACAAGAGCTATGTGCGTGGGGTGGAAGTAGACTTTAGCCCGGAGGCAATCAAAAAAGTCTTGAAACTAAAGTCAGTCCGCTTTGATGAACCGGGATACCAACAAAGATTGACTGAGGATCAAGATTATGAGGAGATTGCAAGAGACATTTGTTTTGAGAACTCAGAATGGGAAGGAGACAACAAGAACAGATACAAGTTCCTAAAGAGATGTAACCTCATTCCGGAAGCAAAAGGTTGGTATGAGTTGATGAAAAGATCAATTCTGGGGACAGTGAACACCTCAGAAGTTAACAGGGAGAGAGCCTTAATGCTGCATTGTATCATGGTAGGTGGAGAGATAAGAGTTCATGAAATCCTTGCAAGAGACATTCAAAAGATAGCTGAAAAGAATTCGGCCGGATCTTGGTTGTACTATCCGAGCACCATTTGGAAGTTGTGTGCAAAGGCTAAAGTCCCATTGGAAGAGGAGAATCCAATGTGGTTAAGCCAAGGCATGCCCATAACCATTGAGCGGATGATGATACCCTTGAAGCACATCAAGGCCGAAGGCCACATGGAGGAAGGGAAAGAGAAGAGCAAATGGAAGAAGATGAGCCACACATAGAAGAAGAAGCCACCAAGAGGTTGTATTGTCACTTAACTCCATCAGTATTAAATTGCTCTAATTGGGAAGTGTGAATATGCCCATTTTAACAGAAACTGTTAGTGTAGTATGCATCAATTATGTTTTTGTTTTTTTTAATAAGTAGGCTGGTTTTTATGTTGGCTTGTGTGTTCATTTTCACTTAACAAGAAGCATATGTTATCCCCTGCATCTTTAAATTCAATAAAAGAACAGTTTGAATGTGAAGAATAATAGTCTCTGTTAGTTAGAAGTGGAATAAAAGTAAGTGGTGGTATGTGTGTGATTGTATAATAGCTCACTTTTAGTGAATAAAGAGCTAGGATATCTCCTTCTAAGTAAAGAGTGGCCTACTGTCTATGAATCTCAATTGAATTGAAATCCTTGGTTAGAAAGAAAAACAAAAAGAGGGAAAGAACAAAGAGAGCCAAAAAGTGGCAAAACAAAAGAAAAACAAAAAGAAACAAAGCTGGACACCAATAGCTTGAACCTTAGAATATATGCCTGTGGTGTCTTTGTATTAGGATCTGCTTGGATTATTAAGCTCTTTGGAGTGCATTAACACTTGGTGACTTGGGTTAACTAACCCGGGATCATCAGCTGAAAGTCCACTATCAAGAGCAACCTAACTACAAGGCATTTAGTAGCCCAAAGAGGTGCTGGGCATCAATGTTTTAAGAAGGAATGTGAGCCAAGTGTCTACGGTGAATAATGTGTCAAGTGTAAAGAAAAGAAAATGAACTTGCTACACATGACACTCAAATGAAGCTTTTGAATAAAGTAAAAGCCAAGGATAAAGGAATAATGAGAGGTCATAGCAGTATGTCACTTGAAGCTTGAAGGAGACTTTCTAGGCCTAGGAGTCAATAAGAAGTGAGTATTTGCATATCCACATAAAACCCCATGAACTATCAATAACACTCTGCTAGCATGAACTTCCTCTTCCATTTCATTCTTTCTTCTTAATAATTCATTTCTTGCTTGGGGACAAGCAAGCTTTAAGTTTGGTGTTGTGATGACAAGTCATCCTAGCCTATTTTAGCTAGTCTTTTTCTTTAGTTTTCATTAGGATTATACACTTTCTTGAGCCACAAGCAAGCCAATTGAGTAGATTTTCATGTTTCCCTTGATTGAACCAACCATATATGAATTCATGCCATTTCATGAGGTTTTATGCTATATTTGTTGCATATTATGAAAGATTGAATACCTCATGATTTTAAGCATAGCTTTGATAAGTTTGGTTGATTAATGATAGGTGAAGAAAGCTTGGAGAAAGGTTGAAGCAAAGAGGAATGGCTATGAGTGAAGAGAGGACAATGGAATAAAAGAAATTGAACCGGGATGCATGAAGTTAGCCCCAATGTTAGCCCCCTAACTTGGAGGCTAATGTTGGGCATGAAAATCACTCCCTGGGCTCCCCACGTTTGAGCCAACGTTAGCCCCCTAACTTGGAGGCTAACGTTGGCACATGACATTGCAAGGAAGAGGCCAACGTTAGCTCCAACGTTAGCCCCCTAACTTGGAGGCTAACGTTGGAACTTGAAATTCATCCCTGGGCAAGCCAACGTTTGCGCCAACGTTAGCCCCCTAACTTGGAGGCTAATGTTGGCACATGAGTTATAAAGGGGGAGAAGGCCAACGTTTGCGCCAACGTTAGCCCCCTAACTTGGAGGCTAACGTTGGCGCCACTAGCACTAAGCAAGGCCAACGTTAGGGTCAAAGTTAGACCCCTAACGTTGGCACCAACGTCCAAACCAGAGAATTATGCTTGCTGCTATGAAAAGTTAGGGTCAAAGTTAGACCCCTAACTTTGGCCCTAACGTTGGGACCAACTTTGGCTAACTTCAAAACCGGTTCAATTGGTTCACTTCGGTTCTTCTTCAAACTTCAAGAGCAATCAACCAAGGCCTCTTTCAACCCAATTCCACCAAGAACAAAGGCCCAACTCAAGGCTTGAAGATCATTTTGGAAAGTGTATAAATAGGATAGAATTCAAGTTATTAAGAGAGCTTTCCTTTTAGAATTTTCATAATAGTTTTCGGAGAGCTTTTGAACTTGAGTGAACTTTAATTTCCTGCTTTCATTGCTTTCAATTTCATTTTACATTTGTCTTGGATCTTGGATTGGAGAATTGAAGAAATTCTGTTTCAATCTCAATCTTGGATCTCTCTGCTTTCTCTACTGTTAATTGAATTTCATTTCCGGTTCATTGTTCTTCTTCTCTTTTCTTTGCAATTTACAATTCCCTTGCAATTGTCTTGTTGGATCTAGGAAGGCATTGAGATCTAGACTTGGTTTTCTAGTCTCTGGGCCCTGAGATCTGAATTTCCCATTTCAATTCTCTGTTTAATGCTTCTTATGTTCATTTACCTTTCTGCTTCATTTCCGGTTCAATCCCAATTCCCTTTTACTCTTCTGTTTAATGCAATTTAACTTTTCCTTGATTAAATTCTGCAAATCCACATCCCAATCCCCTTTACATTTCAAGCAATTTACATTCCTTGCACTTTAAGATTCCGCAATTTACATTTCTTGCACTCTAAGTTTCTGCCATTTAATTTCTTGTTCTTTAAGATTCAGCAATTTAATTCCCTGCTTTCTTTAATTTCATGCAATTTACATTCTGCAAGTTACAAATCACTCAACCAACACTTGATTCACTTGACTAAATCAACCACTAAACTAAAATTGCTCAATCCTTCAATCCCTGTGGGATCGACCTCACTCCCGTGAGTTTTTATTACTTGATACGACCCGGTACACTTGCCGGTTAGTTTTGTGATGTTTTGTGAGAGATTCGTTTTTCACCAAAATATCTCATCACACATACACTGGGTTTCACCAAAGCAGGGGAAGAACATGTGAAAAGTTCACAAACCCTTGATTTCCATTCAAATCCTTGTAACTTTCGATCCGGAGCTCCGATCGCCGCACTGTTTGTGGCCATGCGATCATAGTGTCAAGCTCTACAAAGCCTAAAACTTTTTAAGGTAAGGAAGCCATGCTTTCTTCCTCAATTTCTTCATTTTCAGTTTCAAAATTTATGACCAAAGGTGTTGAAAATTGTTTAATTTCGGTGTTTAGATTCGAATTGGGTTGGAGGAAACACTTAATCTTGCTTATATGACGCTTGGGTAAGGTGAAAATTCTAGAACCTTAGCTAATTCCTTAATTGAGTATGTTAGGTATTGAATTTTGGGTATGTATGTGTGATATATGTGAATTAGGTTTGTGTATAAATAATTTGGAGCTTGATTGTAACATTGAAAGCTTGGTGGAGTTTGGGAGACATTGCCTTTGGCATTTCAGACATTTGGGGATGAGTTTGGTGCCTTGGTGGTGTCTCAGGTAATACATGAAAATCGGCCAAGGTATGGTTTAGGTTTCTCGTATGTAATATATAATGTTCTGTGAAAACCTTAGGCTAGAAGACTTTAGGTAAGGTTGGAATTATTAAGCATGTTGAATGTTTAGTGCTTGTGATGATGATTGATGATATGAGTTGGGCATGTGTTGGTGATCATGGTTATAGTGGAAATATCAGGCTATATGGTGATTAAGTAATGAATGACAAGTTGATGACATTGATTCATATTTGATAGTATGTTGATTAAAATGAGAAATTAGGTATGAAACTGTGTAATATTGAAGTATGATTGAATGTGGTATGATGTGGGGAATTTAATGCTGAGTTGGTATGCTGTGATATGTTGCTGAGCTAAATACAGGTATAGGAGTTTGGATTTGAGTTTGAATCCTAAAGAAAATTGAGGTTTGAAGTTTTTGTGCAAAAATGATTTTTTGCCAAACTTCGGCAAGCCATAACTTAGCTTTTGGACCCCCAAATTATTTCAAATCTATTTTATATGAAAATTAGGTCCGTGAAGTTTACGCCGTTTGAATAACGGATGAAAAATGTTTTAAAACAAAAAAGTTATGCGCATCAGATGTTCGAAGGGAAAATCTAAAAATTTTGCAGAATTTAGCATTTTTGCTGTTATACATAGCTTGCGTACACGACCTCTACACGCGACACGACCAACCTATTCGGGTTGGGCATCTCGTGTATGTGAGTAGGGCGTTTGCGGACGTGAGCAGTGACTTTTTAAGGGTTGCGTATGCGACCACCTGCACGCGACACGACCAACCTATTCAGGTTGAGTATCTCGCGTACGTGAGCAAGGTGCTTGCGTACGCGAGCATCGTACAACGCACACCCACGTGCGTGGCCCGCGTGCACGCGTAGCCCCTATTTCAACAAATCTAGATTTTGTATTTTAAAGCCTAATTTCAAACTTCTAAGCCTTTATTTTCATTCTTTTAACCTTAAATCTTATTGGTAAGCCTAGTAATAAGATACAACAACAACAACAAAGTCTTGTCCCACTAGGTGAGGTCGGCTACATGAATCAAACGACGCCATTGTGCTTTGTCATGTATCATGTCTATAGAGAGACCGTTTACATGTAGATCTCGTTTTACCACCTCATGGATGGTCTTCTTAGGTCTTCCTCTGCCTTTCACCCCTTGTCCATCTTTTATCTCATCCACCTTCCTGACTGGGTGTTCTATCGGTCTTCTTCTCACATGTCCAAACCACCTAAGACGCGATTTAACAATCTTTTTCACAATGGGTGCTATTCCAACTTTCTCCCTTATATCTTAGTTCCTTATTTTATCCGATCGCGTATGACCACTCATCCATCTCAACATCTTCATCTCTGCCACACTCAGCTTATGTTTGTGCTCCCCTTTGGCCACCCAACAATCTGTACCATAAAGCATAGCCGGTCTTATAGCAATGCGATAGAATTTACCTTTATGTTTTAAAGGAACTTTTTTGTCGCATATAAAACCAGATGCACTTCGCCATTTTGACCAACCTGCTTGGATCCTATGATTTACATCATGTTCAATCTCTCCATTTTCCTGTATGATGCACCCAAGATACTTAAAACTTTTAACTTTTCATAGGATGTTTTCTCCAATCTTCACCTCTATATTAGGGTTTTCCCTTCTCAGACTGAACTTAGATTCCATATATTCCGTCTTGCTACGGCTTATGCGCAGACCATACACTTCTAGATCTTCTCTCTATAAGTCCAACTTCTTATTTAGGTCTTCCTTTGACTCTTCCATAAGGACGATATCATTGGCAAAAAGTATGCACCATGGCATAGGTTCTTAGATGTGCTCTGTGAGTACTTCCAAGACTAATATGAAAAGGTATGGACTTAAGGATGATCCCTGGTGTAATCCTATACCAATAGGAAATTCCTCTGTCACACCACCTTGAGTCTTCACACTAGTTGTGGCCCCATCATACATGTCTTTAATTGCACGAATATATAAGATCCTTACTCTCCTCTTTTCTAAAACCTTCCATAAGACCTCCCTTGGTACCCTATCGTACACTTTTTCCAAATCAATAAACACCATATGTAGATCCATTTTATTACTACGATACCTCTCCATCATCCTTCTTAACAGGTATATCGCTTCGGAGGTGGATCTGCCTGGCATAAATCCAAATAGGTTCTCTATTACTTGTGTCTCTTTTCCCAGCCTCTGTTCTATCACCCTTTCCCATAACTTCATAGTAGGACTTATGAGCTTGATTCCTCTATAGTTTTTGCAACTTTGTATATCCCCCTTATTCTTGTAGATAGGTACCAAGGTGCTCTTTCTCCACTCATCAGGCATCTTCTTTGACCTTAAAAGCTCTTATTAAAAAGCTTGGTTAACCAGTTGATGCCTTTTCCTCCAAGGCCCTTCCAAACCTCAATCGGGATATTATCAGGTCCTACTGCCCTGCCATTTTTCATCTGCTTTAGAGCCTCTTTTACCTCGAACTCTCGAATTCTTCGATAGTAGTCAAATTTTGATCTTCTTCCCTTGTGCATAACCGACCAAGCCTTGGAAAAGTCTTTTGTCCTTAATTAAATAATTCGTAGAAGTAGCTCTTCCACCTTTCATTAATCTTCTCCTCTTGAGGCAACACCTCTCCATCCTTATCCCTTATGCACTTAACCTGATCCAAATCTCTCGTTCTTCTTTCATGGTTCTTTGCGATTCTATATATACCTTTTTCTCCTTCTTACATGCCCAAAGACTGGTAAAGACCCTCATATGCTCTTGTTCTTGCTTTACTTACAACCATTTTTGTCTCTTTCTTGGCCGCCCTATATTTTTTCCAATTATCTGCATTTCAGCATAAAGACCACTCTTTAAAGCACTCCCTTTTTACCTTTATATTTTTTTGTACACTCGCATTCCACCACCAGGACTCAAGTCTCTTGGTCCTATTCCTTTAGATTCACCAAAGCTTTCTTTAGCTATTCTTCTAATAACATCTGCCATCTCCCTCCACATCTCTTCCGTGCTTCCATTCCCATCCCACTTTGCCTCTTCTCCTACTCGTATTAGGAAGCTTCTTTGTTCCTCATCTTTCATCCGCCACCACCTTGTCCTTGGGTTCTTCGTATGATGACTTTTCCTCAACTTTTGCTCAACGTGAAAATCCATGACGAGCACCCTATGTTGTGTTGTCAAACTCTCTCCTGGGATAATTTTACAATTAATGCAAAATTTCTGGTCGACTTTCCTCAACAAGAAGAATTTGATTGAGAGCTTGTCATGACACTCTTATAGGTTATAAGATGTTCATCTCTCTTTTTTAAACATGTATTTGCGATGAGAAGGTCAAAGGTTGAGAAAAAGTCTAAAATAGTTTTACCCTCAGCATTGATCACCCCGGAACCATGGCCTCCGTGAATACTTCCATACCCAGTCACTTCTCGTCCAACATGGCCATTTAAATATCCTCCTAAGAAAATCTTATCTCCCGAAGGTATGTGATAAACCACTATTTTATGGTTTATCTTGTGCTTAATTGAGTGGCTTTTATCAAGTATTTGCACACTTATTCATACTAATTGCATGTTTTACATTTTTCTTCCTGATTTTTGTGCTATGATTGAAAACATGTTTCTTTGGTCTTAATTTGCTAATATTAATCCTCTCTTATTACCATTAGATGCCTTGATATTTTTTTTAAGTAATTTCAGAGTTTATAGGGCAGGAATGACTTAGAGGATGGAAAGGAAGCATGCAAAAGTGGAAGGAATGCAAGAAGCTGAAGGAACTGCTAAGCTATCCAGCCTGACCTCTTTGCACTCAAACGGTCATAACTTGATCTACATAGGTCCAAATGATGCGGTTCCAGTTGTGTTGGAAAGCTAACGTCCGGGGCTTCCAGTTGTGCATTGATAAGTTATGTTTATTTTTCTATTTGCCTCCAAAAAAAATCCAAAAATATTCAATAAATAAGTAAATAAATAAGGGGACAAAATTACCCCAACGCTAAGTTAAGTTAAGGAAAACATCAATGCATATGTGATAAAAAATAAAAGAAAGTATGTGTATGTTAGGTGAGAACTTAGGTTAGTCAAAGATTCATATTTTAGCTCACTTGGCCATACATATATCCTCACCTTTACCTTAGCCCTATTACAACCATGAAAAGACCTCATGATGTTTGCATTGGTATACTAAATTTTTGTTGATTGGTTAGATGAAGAACAAAGTTTAGAAAGCATGATTAGAGAAGAGTAGAGTGAATTACCCTATACACTTGAGAGATTAGAGTGCACATACACTACCAGTGAGGGTTCAATGCTTGATTCTATGATCCTTGCTTTCAAGAGCTATCTTCTTACAAGTTTGCTTGTACTTTATTTTGTGATTTGAATTAGTGAAATTCAGTTCATATTTGTTCTTAAAAGATTTATTTACTTCTAACCAAGTAGGTAGAAATATTTTGCATTTAGTTGCATTCATATGTTGCATTTCATATATTTTACCATTCCTCTTCACTCTCTTATAGCTTCTCTTGAGCTTAGCATGAGGACATGCTAATGTTTAAGTGTGGGGAGGTTGATAAACCACTATTTTATGGTTTATCTTGTGCTTAATTGAGTGGTTCTTATAAAGTCTTTGCACACTTATTCATACTAATCGCATGTTTTATATTTTCCTTCCTGATAATTGTGCTATGATTGAAAACATGTTTCTTTGGTCTTAATTTGCTAATATTAATCCTCTCTTATTACCATTAGATGCCTTGATATGTTTGTTAAGTGATTTCAGAGTTTACAGGGATGGAATGGCTTAGAGGATGGAAAGGAAGCATGCAAAAGTGGAAGGAATGCAAGAAGCTGAAGGAACTGCTAAGCTGTCTAGCCTGACCTCTTTAAACTCAAACGGTCATAACTTGAGATACAGAGGTCCAAATGATGCGGTTACAGTTGTGTTGAAAAGCTAACGTTTGGGACTTCAATTTGATATATAATTTGTAATAGTGGCCATACAGATAGGCAACGCGAATGCGTGCTCCACGCGGACGTGTCGCAGTGACAAAAATGAGCGTGGCAGATTTCGCCCCCAGCAATTTCTGGGCTGTTTCTGGCCCAGTTTTTGGCCCAGAAAACATAGATTAGTGGCTATAAAGCAGAGAAATCCATTCATTCATGAGAGGACTTGGATATTCACATAATTTTAGGTTTTAGATGTAGTTTTCTAGAGAGAAAGGTTCTCTCCTCTCTCTTAGGATTAGGATTAGGATTTAGGATTTCTGTTATGTTTAAGCTATGATCTCTTCAATCACAGGTTCAATGTTCCTTTAAATTATTTTCTACTTTTATTTATTTTATTACTTTAATTGTTATTTATCTTTTTGAATTGGCTTATGAACTTTTCCATGTTAGATTTGAATATTCTATTTAATATTATTTGAGGTATTTCAGATTAATAATTGTTTTATTCTATTTATGATTGCTTCCAATTCAAATTAGATTTATTTTCCCTTTTGGCCTTGGTTAAGTGATTGGTAAAACTTGAGTTATCAAACTCAGCTGTTGATTGAAATTGGAATTCTTTGCTGATTAATTTATTCTTCCATAACTCTAGTCTTTCCATAGGAGTTGACTGGGATCAGAGGATCAAATCAATTTATCCACTTGACTCTCATTTGTTTAGCAAGGGTTAATTAAAGTGGGAGCAGAATCCAATTCTCATCACACCTGATAAGGATAACTAGGATAGGACCTCAATTACTCATACATTGTCAAGAGATTTTTCTAATTATTGATTTATTTTTCTTGTCATTTTATTTACTTGTTCCTTATTTCAAAAACCCAAAAATATATCTTTTTACATAACCAATAATAAATCATACCTCCATGCAATTCCTTGAGAAGACGACCCGAGGTTTAAATACTTCGGTTATTAATTTTATTGGGTTTTGTAACTTGTGACAACCAAACTTTTGTACGAAAGGAATTCTTGTCGGTCTAGAAGCTATACTACCAACGCGATAATAAGGCACCTCTATCTACAAGCGTCAGTTGTAGCAACCCGTCCACTTGTACATCTCAGCATGCACCGAGGACGGTGCAATCTTTAAGTGTGGGGAGGTCGATACCGACTTCCATGGGTTAGTTATTTCCTTTTCAACACCAATGTCTTATTTTCTTTATTAGTTCATTGTTGCATTTACATGTTTGATTGCATGTTTATTTGATTTTGTGCATATTTTACCACTTGGTTGAAGTAATATTTTCTTTTTCAAGAAATTTTTATAGTATTTCACTAATTTAAATTGAAAATTTTTGTGTTAAACTTGTTTGAAGATTGTAAATTGGAATATGAATTATAGCTAAGAACACACAACTCGTGAGATTTTGAGCTTATTTATATGGTTACATTGTTTAACCATAAATATTTTATTCTTGTGTGTTCCCTTCTCTATGATTGCAAAATTTACTTTGTTCCATTCTATATGTCCACTATTTAGTGTATTTACATGCTTGCATATGATTGAGGCCATTACTTGTTTAGCTCACTTATCCCAAATAAGCCTACCCTTTCAATTACCTTTGTTAGCCACTTTGAGCCTTGTAAATCCCATTTGTTCTATATTTTACCACATTACTAGCCTTAAGCGGAAAAACAATTAAAATCCCAATTGAATCTTTGGTTAGCTTAAGATAGAAATTGTGTAACAATTAAGTGTGGGAAAACCGTGGGAACATGGGTTAATAAGGGAATGTGTTATGTTTTTACTTTGATAAAATATTGGGAATTTGGGTACCTACTCATGTGAGACCAGAAAAATTAAAAATCCATGTGCATTGATAAGTTATGTTTATTTTTCTATTTGCCTCCAAAAAAAAATCCAAAAATATTCAATAAATAAGTAAATAAATAAGGGGACAAAATTACCCCAACGCTAAGTTAAGTTAAGGAAAAGATCAATGCATATGTGATAAAAATTAAAAGAAAGGTTGATGCATGAGTATGAGATGAAAAAAATGGGAATTTTGGGTAACTAGGCATGATTTTAGAGTTACATAAAGAGCATGTGTATGTTAGGTGAGAACTTAGGTTAGTCAAAGAATCATATTTTAGCTCACTTGGCCATACATATATCCTCACCCTTACCTTAGCCCCATTACAACCATGAAAAGACTTCATGATGTTTGTATTGGTATACTAAATTTTTTTTGATTGGTTATATGAAGAACAAAGTTTAGAAAGCATGATTAGAGAATAGTAGAGTGAATTACCCTATACACTTGAGAGATTAGAGTGCACATACACTACCAGTGAGGGTTCAATGCTTGATTTTATGATCCCTGCTTTCATGAGCTATCTTCTTACAAGTTTGCTTGTACTTTATTTTGTGATTTGAATTAGTGAAATCCAGTTCATATTTGTTCTTAAAAGATTTATTTACTTCTAACTAAGTAGGTAGAAATATTTTGCATTTAGTGGCATTCATAGGTTGCATTTCATACATTTTACCATTCCTCTTCACTCTCTTATAGCTTCTCCTGAGCTTAGCATGAGGACATGCTAATGTTTAAGTGTGGGGAGGTTGGTAAACCACTATTTTATGGTTTATCTTGTGTTTAATTGAGTGGTTTTTATCAAGTCTTTGTACACTTATTCATACTAATCGCATGTTTTATATTTTCCTTCCTGATTTTTGTGCTATGATTTAAAACATGTTTCTTTGGTCTTAATTTGCTAATATTAATCCTCTCTTATTACCATTAGATGCCTTGATATGTTTATTAAGTGATATTAGAATTTATAGGGCAGGAATGGCTTAGAGGATGGAAAGGAAGCATGCAAAAGTGGAAGGAATGCAAGAAGCTGAAGGAACTGCTAAGTTGTCTAGCCTGACCTCTTTGCACTCAAACGGTCATAACTTGAGATACAGAAGTTCAAATGATGCGGTTCTTGTTGTGTTAGAAAGCTAACGTCGAGGGCTTCGATTTGATATATAATTTGCTTTAGTGGCCGTACATCTTCGTGACACAAACGCGTGCCCCACACGGACGCGTCACAGTGACGAAAATCAGCGTGGCAGATTTTGCCCAGCGATTTCTGGGCTGTTTCTGGCCCAATTTTCGGCCCAGAAAACACATATTAGAGGCTATAAAGTAGAGGAATCCATTCATTCATGAGAGGACTTGGATATTCACATAATTTTAGGTTTTAGATGTAGTTTTCTAGAGAGAGAGGCTCTCTCCTCTCTCTTAGGATTAGGATTAGGATTTAGGATTTCTATTATGTTTAAGCTATGATCTCTTCAATCACAGGTTCAATGTTCCTTTAACTTATTTTCTACTTTTATTTATTTCATTTCTTTAATTGTTATTTATCTTTCCGAATTGGCTTATGAACTTTTCCATGTTAGATTTGAATATTCTATTTAATATTATTTGAGGTATTTCAGATTAATAATTGTTTTATTCTATTTATGATTGCTTCCAATTCAAATTAGATTTATTTTCCCTTTTGGCCTTGGTTAAGTGATTGGTAACACTTGAGTTATCAAACTCAGCTGTTGATTGAAATTGGAATTCTTTGCTGATTAATTTGTACTCCAATAACTCTAGTCTTTCCATAGGAGTTGACTGGGATCTGAGGATCAAATCAATTTGTCCACTTGACTCTTCTTTGTTTAGCAAGGGTTAATTAAAGTGGGAGCAGAATCCAATTCTCAATACACCTGATAAGGATAACTAGGATAGGACCTCAATTTCTCATACATTGCCAAGAGATTTTTCTAATTATTGATTTATTTTTCTTGTCATTTAATTTACTTGTTCCTTATTTCAAAATCCCAAAATTATATCTTTTTACATAATCAATAATAAATCATACCTCCCTGCAATTCCTTGAGAAGATGACCCGAGGTTTAAATACTTCGGTTATCAATTTTATTGGGTTTGCTTAAGTGACAATTCTAGATCGCACGAGAGTTCCGATCGTCAATATGTCTTGAACCAAACTCTCTTGATCCTTCCAAAACCTTATCTTGTGTTGTTCGTCCGAACCCACTTGCGGTGCATAGGCGCTAATCACATGAAAACCACCTCCCTCCACCACAAGTTTGATAGAGATGATCCGATCTCCCACCCTCTTGACATCCACTACGTCCTTCTTCCACTGCTTATCCACAATAACACCAACCCCATTCCTATTCTTCACCTTTCCTGTATACCAAAGTTTGAAACTAGAAGTATCCAATTCCTTCACCTTCACACCAACCCATTTTGTTTCTTGTAGGCACATAATGTTAATTTTCCTCTTTGTCATGGTGTCCACCACCTCCATGGACTTTCTTATTAGAGTGCCTATGTTCCATGTCCCAAATCTCAACCTTCTGTCACTCCGACCTTTACCTTTTACTTTGTGAACTAGCTTATTTACCCTCGTCCGTTCACAAAAATGCAGGAACCCTTGCTCATTTAACACTACATCCGAGCACCGATGCAGTGGCTCTTGCTCATTTGACACTGTACTCGAGCCATACAGCACATTACTTTCGGGCAACGACCTAGCTTTAGCGCAATAATGTCTTTGATTCATGTCATGGGGATTCGACTATATTTTTATGTTGGTTTTCAAAGACCTAACACAACCCTCCTCCTTTGCTCCTTTATATGGGCTTGGGACTGGCTATGTACCGTAAATGTAACAAAGGCGGAGTTAAGCCTAGTAATAAGATGAAGTTAGAAAATGGAGGTAACTTGGTGGTGAAGTAAGGTATGAATATGCTATGTTTACAAATGATTATGATTGATTATTGGCTTATGAACTCAATTATCTGAGATACGAGTTTCCCTAGGTAAAGTATTGTGGCTTGCCACCACGCATTCCAGGTTGAGACTCGATACTCTATTAACTCTGCGTCGTAAGGTGACCGGGCACTTTGAAATTCCCAGGAAGGTTAACCCCCATTGAGTAAAGTTTTATATATATGTATGAATTATGAATGATAAGAGAAAAAGCTATGCATAGACTCATGGGGATGCGCAACGGGGGATAGTCCAGGGTTTAGCAGCCGGACTTATCGGGTTGGCCTGATAACCGATAAATGAAACTCATCAGTCATAGGAAAGGCATACATCATGTGCATATTGTTTGCTTTACTTGTTTGTGCATTAATTGAGAATACTTAAGTGAATTATTATGTTAATTATTATGTTTGCAAATTGCAATACTTGTATACTAGCTGTGTTTGCCCTTGTTTTCTTGTTTGTCTATGCGGTATCACTAGTGTTTGAGGATTGGAGGAAAGGTGGGGAAGTTAGGGAGTTTAATATAGTTTAAGATTTGGTTAAGTTAGAATCTTAGAAGACCACCCGTTTATGGTTTCTATTTTCGTACTTTAAGCTTTACAATCTGAATGTCGACATTCTAGGATTGCCTCTGGCATTCCCAGGACCTTATATCTTATGTGCGTGACACCTTTACCATGCTGAAAATCTCTGGTTCTCATCCCATACTATATTGTTGTTTTTTTCAGATGCAGGTTGAGAGGCACCTCGGTAGGCGTCTGGAGCTTCTGCAGCGAAGTGGATTCATTTTGGGGTTTTACTTTTGGTCTTTTGTTATATGTGTATAGACTCTCCTCATATATATACTTGTTTTATTTTGTACCTCTTAGAGGTTTATGGAGAACTAGCATTTTATATATGTATTTTAGACTTTCGGCTATGTATATATGTATGTAAATATTCTCCGGCCAGCCTTAGCTTCGCAGGCTGAATTAGGAGCTTGTTATTTTCTATTCTTGATCCTCTATTCCTACTCTTTTGTTTAATTATGCTTATGAACTTTAGTTTTCTTCGCACACAAGTAATCTTGTTTCTGGAGCATTGTGCTTTTTATTTCGCGTTTTTTGCTTTATCCGTTTTTCAAGGCTCCTCGTATACTACATCCTTTTCAATATATATATAATTTTGGAGGTCGTACTACTAAACCATCTCTGTTTTACGGCTTAAGCGTAAAACCCTGTGTGGTAGGGTGTTACACGAACTCTAGCTTTCTGTGCTCTCTGCCGCAGTGAGTTCTTGGGTTTTTGTTTTCCAATTAATTTTTTTATTCGGTGAATTAACTGTATGAATTGGGTTCTTGAGTTCTTGGGTTTTTGTTCTTTTTAATTAACTTTTATTCAACGAGGAATTTAATCTAGATTTGAGTTCAGATGCAGAGTTCTTCTTCTGCTTTTCAATTTTTTTATTTTGTTAATTATATGGATTAATCATTTTGCAATTCTGAATTTTACTGAATATAAATTTGATATAAGTTCAACTTTGGAACTTTGGATTTTGAATTTCGCTATATAAGTTCAATTCTGCTATATTGACCTAACAAGCCTAAGAGAGGAAAATTGGTATTTTCCATCTAATAGCTTTTCAGAAAATTTTGGTGAATTAACCGTATGAATTGCTAAATTTAATTATATTGAATGCTGTATGAATTGTATGAATTGATATAATCGTCTGGATTTTGAATTGCTGTCATTCTGAATTTTGCTATAGTTGTTGTCATTCTGACTTTACATATTATATTTAACTTAGATGGAACAACTATAAATTGATCAACAACCACAAGATAATACCATCCAAGAATCTCAAATAGGTTCCTCTCGAGAAAAATCTGAACCGGCTTGGGAATATTTCACTGTGAAGTATGACAAAAATCAATTCAAAATGTCCAGTTTGTTGCTTTGACTTTGGGGTATTTTGTTAGACATTTTTTATCTTAGGCATGTTTAATTTATTTGTTTTTAGGAACTAAATTGTAAGTGACATAATCTTTCGGGTACTAAGTTGGTGGTTTATCCTTATTTTTTTTATTATCTAGCATTTGGTCCTCGAAATATTAGTTTGCTATAAAAATGGTCTTCATTTTGTGTGGAAAAGTCAAGTAGAACCAATCTTTTGAAGACTAAGGTGTAATTCTCAATCTTTGAAGGATCATTTTTATAAAAAAAAACTAATTTTTGTAATAGTTTACTCATTTAATGTGTGTATTGGAATGTATATGCAATCAAAAGAGCTTATTTGAAGACAACCTTTCATTCACATAAGCAGTTTCTGTAGTATTTGATTACTAAGCATTTAATTGATAGTCATTTTCCATTCATATTAGCTCAAAAGCCTATAAAAGCATTAATGTTGTTTGTTCATGAGATTTTTACTCTATATTTAATTAAACCGATTCAACTACGATTCAATTTAGGTTGAACCATTGAACTAGTTACTCGAACGGTTTGATGACCAGTCTGGTTGTCGCAACCTTGCTATTAACACTCTCATTTTCCAACTACTTTTATCATTGCCGCCATCACCATCCCCAAAATTGGGGTTTTTATGTAATTTTTCAGTATTTGAATAATTTTATCTTACGGAACCCATCTTTTATGGTACAACTTTAATTTCTTTTTTTCAAGGATAAATTTATCAGCATTTAAAACTTTCGTTGGTAGAAATAGTAGTTTACTCGTCCATCCTCTTTCTTATTTGGGAATAAATCACAAATCTCCTTTACCTCATCTTGGAACAAATTGCAAGCCTTCTCTCCAACGATTTTGTAAACACTCTAATGTTGTAGCCTACCTAATTTTCCTTGCTCCTGACAACAACCATTATAGAAATTTCATCGTGGAAGAAGATGAAGAAACAGAAATAGTAAGAGAAAAATAAATTGATGTAGGGGAAGAGAGGAGGACGGCAGCAAAGGGAACCACAACCGCCTTGTCACTATTGAAAGGTTAGAGAGAGAAGACATAATTGTAAGACCCCAAATTTTTGAAAATTAAATAATAAGTTATTTATGATTTATTATGTTTACAAAAGATGATATTTTTCGAGATTTTTGTATAAGCTGGACAATTTCTTATTTATGATTTAAATCTTTAGTAATTGAAAATTAATGAGAATTTTATATGTTTCAATTTGAATATTGAGATTTTGAACTTTGTTTTATGAATGACAAGAAAAAGATTTAGAATAGAAAATCAGACTCTAATCTTAAAGATTTTGGCCCTAGGTTGGGCCAACGGACCAAAACTACAAAACAAGCCTATGTTTGGCCCAAGCCCATACATATATAACCCCACACTTAATGAAATCTCAGCCACCCCCTTCATTCTTGAGAGAGAGAGAAAAGTTGGAGAGAAGAGGAGAGAGTGAGCCATAGATTTTACTATTCATCATCATCTTAATTGCTCATAAATTTTGCTCCGAAGTTTCGATTGATGTACTATTTGCGGCCATGCTCGCTCTCGACTCCCTCTTCATTTCTATATAACTTTTATAGTGAGTAATCTCAAGAACTCATCTCTAATTCTCAGTTTGCTTCAAATTTTGAGTTTGGGTTTGATGAGCGGATATTTTATACGCTTTTTGGGGTTAATTTCATATAGTTTTTAGTATGTTTTAGTTAGTTTTTAGTTTATTTTCATTAGTTTCTAGGCAAAATTCATATTTCTGGACTTTACTATGAGTTTGTATGTTTTTCTGTAATTCCAGGTATTTTCTGACTGAAATTGAGGGAGCTGAGCAAAAATCTGATTCGGCTGAAAAAGGATTGCTGATGTTGTTGGATTCTGACCTCTCTGCACTCGGAAAGGAATTTCTGGAGCTGCAGGAGTCCAAAGGGCGCGCTTCCAATTGCGTTGGAAAGTAGACATCCAGGGCTTTCCAGCAATATATAATAGTCCATACTTTGCTCAAGGATAGACGATGTAAACTGGCATTCAACGCCAGTTCCATGTTGCAGTCTGGCGTCCAGCGCCAGAAACAAGTTACAAGTTGGAGTTCAACGCCAGAAACAGGTTACAACCTGGCGTTGAATGCCCAAAACAGCCCATGCACGTGAGAAGCTTAAGTCTCAGCTCCAGCACACACCAAGTGGGCCCCAGAAGTGGATTTCTGCACCATCTATCATAGTTTACTCATTTTCTGTAAACCTAGGTTACTAGTTTAGTATTTAAACAACTTTTAGAGATTTATTTTGTATCTCATGACATTTTAGATCTAAACTTTGTACCTTTTGACGGCATGAGTCTCTAAACTCCATTGTTGGGGGTGAGGAGCTCTGCTGTATCTCGATGAACTAATGCAAGTATTTCTGTTTTCCATTCAAACATGCGTGTTCCTATCTAAGATATCCATTCGCACTTCAATATGAATGTGATGAACGTGACAATCATCATCATTCCTCCACAAACGCGTGCCTGACAATCACTTACATTCCACTGTAGAATGAATGAATATCTCTTAGATCTCTTAATCGGATTCTTCGTGGTATAAGCTAGATTGATGGCAGCATTCAAGAGAATCCGGAAAGTCTAAACCTTGTCTGTGGTATTCCGAGTAGGATTCAGGGATTGAATGACTGTGACGAACTTCAAACTCACGAGTGCTGGGCATAGTGACAGACGCAAAAGGATAGTAAATCCTATTCCGGTACGATTGAGAACCTGCAGATGATTAGCCGTGCGGTGACAGCGCACCTGGACCCTTTTCACTGGAAGGATGGATGGTAGTCATTGACAACGGTGATCCACCAACACATAGCTTAACATAGGAGGACATGCGTGCGTGAATCAGAAACAGAGGAAAGCAAAATTTCAGAAGACAAAGCATCTCCAAAAGTCCAACATATTCTCCATCATTGCATACAAATATAATTTGTGTTCTGCCCTTTTATTCCTTGCAATCAAATTTGGTAAGTGAATTATTTTATTGTTTTCCTGACTAAGAGCTACAAGATAACCATAGATTGCTTCAAGCCAACAATCTCCGTGGGATCGACCCTTACTCACGTAAGGTATTACTTGGACGACCCAGTGCACTTGCTAGTTAGTTGTGCGAATTTATGAAGAACTGTGAATTCCAATTTCGTGCACCAAGTTTTTGGTGCCGTTGCCGGGGATTGTTTGAGTTTGGACAACTGACGGTTTATTTTGTTGCTTAGATTAGGAAAAATTTTTCTTTTAGGTTTAGAGTCTTTTATTATTTATACCTTGTTAAAACACTTTAAATTTATAGCTCAATTAGCTAGAGCGTGGTGCTTATGTTCTTAGTAATTGGCTATCCTATTTTTAAAATCTTTTTCAAAAATAATTTTTCTTTGAATAAATCTTGTGCCACACTTTAAGTTTGGTATTTTCTTGTTGATTTTTCTTTGTTTTTCGAAAATTTTAGTTTGGTTTTCTAAAAATTTTAAGTTTGGTGTTCTTTCTTCATGTTCTTGTGCTCTTGTGAGTCTTCAAAGTGTTCTTGAGTTTTCCTTGTGTCTTGATCTTAAAATTTTTAAGTTTGGTGTTCCTTGGTGTTTTCCCTCCAAAATTTTCGAAAACAAGGAGCATTAGATCTAAAAAATTTTAAATCTTGTGCTATCTTATTGTTTTTCTATCTCCTCTTTAAATTCAAAAATATCTTCTCTCTCTATTTTAAAGCAAATTTTTGAAATTTACCTTTAAAATTCATATTTTTATTTCAAAATTTAAAACCTTTTTCAAAAATCATCATATCCTTTTCAAAATTTCCTAACCACTCTCTCTCTCCTCATTTTTTTTTGAAAATCTTCACCAATTTTTATTTATTTTAATTTATTTTGTTTTCGAAATAAATAAATAATTAAATAAATAAAAATATTTTTCTTCTATTTTACATCAACTCCCTTTCTCCATCATGGACCTAAGCGGAAATGAACAGTTCAGGAGGACTCTGGGGTCATATGGGAGCAGTATCTGCATACCCTCCATTGGAGTCAATAGCTTTGAGTTGAATCCTCAGCTCATTATCATGGTGCAGCAAAGTTGCCAGTATTTCGGTCTTCCACAGGAAGAACCTACAGAGTTTCTGGCACAGTTTTTACAGATTGCTGACACAGTACATGATAAAGAAGTAGATCAGGATGTCTACAGATTATTACTGTTTCCATTTGCTGTAAAAGACCAAGCTAAGAGGTGGTTAAATAACCAACCTAAGGCCAGCATAAGGACATGGAAACAGCTGACAGAAAAATACCTGAATCAATACTTTCCTCCAAAACGGATGACACAGCTAAGGCTGGACATCCAAGGCTTTAAACAAGGAGATAATGAATCTCTTTATGATGCCTGGGAGAGATACAAAGAGATGCTACGAAAATGCCCCTCTGAAATGTTTTCAGAGTGGGTTCAGTTAGACATCTTCTACTATGGGCTTGCAGAAAGAGCTCAGATGTCTCTAGATTACTCAGCTGGTGGATCTATCCACATGAGAAAGACAATTGAAGAAGCTCAAGAGCTCATTGATACAGTTGCCAGAAATCAGCATCTGTACCTAAGCAATGACCCTTCCATGAAAGAAGAGGTTAAAACAGTAACTGCTGAACTCAGTCCTGTAAAACAAGCTGCTGAATTCAATCAGCAATTGGACTTTCTAACAAAGCAGTTAGCCGAATTCAAGGATAGACAACAAGAGACAAGGATGGCTAATATAAATATAGAAGAACAATTGAAGCAAACAAAGCAGCAGCTGTCAAAACAAATAACAGAAGAATGCCAAGCAGTTCAATTAAGAAGTGGGAAGACATTAAATACCCCACCTCAAGGCAGCAAGAAGCCAAGAAATGAGCAAACCACCCAAAATCCACCTAAGGACAGTAAGAGCCCAGGGAAAAATAATTCTGGCGCTAAAACGCCAGAAATTGGGTGGAAGGCTGGCGCTGAACGCCCAGACCATGCTCAGGACTGGCGTTCAACGCCAGAAACAAGCAAGGATCTGGCGTTGAACGCCCAAAATAAGCACAGTTCTAGCGTTCAGACGCTAGGAACAGATGAGGAGCTGGCGTCTAACGTCACTCCAGCTTCTAACTCTGGCACTCAATTGCCAGTGAGGGATCAGACACACACAAGTGCTGATGACAACCCATCTAAAAAGGCTTCTTCAACCACTTCTGTAGGAAATAAACCTACAGCAACTAAGGTTGAGAAATATAAAGCCAAGATACCTTATCCTCAAAAACTCCGCCAAGAGGAGCAGGATAAGCAATTTGCTCGCTTTGTAGATTATCTCAGGACTCTTGAAATAAAGATTTCATTTGCAGAGGCACTTGAGCAAATACCTTCTTATGCCAAGTTCATGAAAGAGATCTTGAGTCATAAGAACGATTGGAGAGAAACTGAAAGAGTTCTCCTCACTAAAGAATGCAGTGCAGTCATTCTGAAAAGCTTTCCTGAAAAGCTTAAAGACCCTGGGAGTTTTCTGATACCATGCACATTATAAGGTAATTGCACCAAGACAGCTTTATGTGATCTTGGGGCAAGCATCAACCTAATACCTGCATCCACTATCAGAAAGCTTGGTTTAACTGAAGAACTTAAACCAACCCGGATATGTCTCCAACTTGCTGATGGCTCCATTAAATACCCATCAGGCGTGATTGAAGACATGATTGTCAGAGTTGGGCCATTCGCCTTTCCCACTGACTTTGTAGTGTTGGAAATGGAGGAGCACAAGAGTGCTACTCTCATTCTAGGAAGACCATTCCTAGCAACTGGACGAACTCTCATTGATGTCCAACAGGGGGAAATAACCCTGAGAGTCAATGAGGATGAGTTTAAGTTGAATGCTGTTGATGATTGGATTTTTGACGGTTTAGAATTTCACTAATGAAATCTCATTGTAAAGTATAGTTTCTAAACCAATCACTAATCCTTTCATACAAAAAGTTGTTTGTCACAAGTACAAACCCCTAAAATTTATAAACCGAAGTATTTAAACCTCGGGTCGTTCTCCCTAGGACGTACAATGAAGTGTCTTGTTATCGGTTATGGGTTATTTTGGGGTTTTGGATAAGAAGCATGAAAAGTAAATGGCAATGAAAATAAACTAACAACTATAAAAGGCTCTTGGCAAGGTATGAAAATTAGAAGTCCTATCCTAGTTATCCTTTTCAATTGTGATGAGACTTGTTCATTGCTACCACTTAGTTAACCCTTACTAATTAAAGGAAAGTCAAGTGGATGAATCATTTTGATTTCTCAAGTCCTAATCAACTCCTAAAGGAATGACTAGCTTTGGAGGCTTTCAAACCAATTAGCAATCTCTCCAATCATCAATCAACAAAGGAATTAGATAACTCAAGTGTCACTAATTACTCTACCTAGGCCAAGAGGAACAAAATCTACACTAAAATCCAACCAAGCATTTCATCAAACACTTGGAAGGCACAAAATAAAAGTATAGTAAATCAACAACAAGAATGAAGTCTAACAACAATTATTGAAAGGGATTAACAACAACAATCAAGGAAATCACAATTATCATGAATTACCTCAAATTGCATTATTGAAAGAAAACCAAGGAACAACAATATATCCAAAACAAAATGAAGGATTACAATTATTAAAGCACATATCTAGAAAGAGGAAGAGGAGAAGATTAAGAATTGGTAAATGAAAAGTGAATCAAAGCATGAGTTAAACCTAGATCTAAGAAGAGAGATTAACCTAAACCTAATCCTAATCCTAGAGAGAAGGGAGAGCTTCTCTCTCTAGAAACTAACTAAAACTAAAACTAAACTAATGGTAACTAACATCTAAAGTGATCAATGATCCTAAGTGATGAATGATTCATGCCTCCTCCTTAATCCTTCATCCTTTTATTCCTTTCCCTTAGCAATTTGGCGCCAAAAATGGGTTCAGAAAACCTCTCAAATCGCCAGGCACGTGTTGCATTAATGAGGTCATGTGCCATCATCGGCGCGTGCGCGCATGGTACGCGTGCGCGTCCCTGGTCGATTCTGCAATGTGCGCGCAAGCGCCTTGTGCGCGTGCGCGTGCATGGCTGACTTTGCTTCTTTGACTTTTTTATGCTTCTCTCCACTTGTATGCTTCCTTCCTTGCTTCCTTTGATCCATGCCTAGTTTCAACCTGAGGTTACTAGCAAACACATCAAGGCATCGTATGGAATCAAACAGAAACTAGAATTCACCAAGACAAGGCTTAAAAAGCATGTTTTTACACTTAAGCACAATCATGGAAGAGATAACAAAACCATGCTAATTCTTAGGCTAAATGTGACAAGAGGTTATCAAAATGTTCTAAATTCAAGGCAAAACAAACCGTCAAATTGGGGTTTGTCAACCTCCCCACACTTAAGCCTTAGCATGTCCTCATGCTAAAATAAGAAGGAACTAAGGGGTATGGCATTTATTGAATGCAACTAAACTATATGAGTCCTATCTAAATGCAACTATCTAAGGCAATTGGAAATACTTAGTTCAAACAAATCAATTCCCAAGAGAGCATGTGTAAGTACAAGAGCTAAGTAATAAGGACCAAGTCCAAACCACAATTGTATTGAATTGTTAAAAGGAGTTCAAACTTGCAAGAATATAGATAATATAGGTGAAATGCATGTAATTGAACTTTTGAACCCTCACCGGATGTGTATCCGCTCTATTCACTCAAGTGTTTAAGGGTTAATCCACTCAATTCTCTTCTAATCATGTTTTCCAAGATTTGATTTTCTTCTAACAATCAACATTTATTCAATGCGTGCATACATTCATCATGAGGTCTTTCATTTAGGTTGTAATGGGGTTAGGGTCAAGGTAGGATCATTTATGGTCAAGTGGGCTAGGATTTGAGTCTTTGATTAGCATAGACTTTCCCACCTAACCTAATTAGTGACCTATACAAATGCGAGCTATTCTAACTACCCATTCTTCACTTTTTCTTACATACTTCATGTATTTTTTTTTTCATTTCACAACACTTATGCATTGATTCCTTTTTATTGACTTCACTTTGGGGCATTTTGTCCCCTTTTATTTTTTTTTCTTCTTTTTTTTTCTTTCATTTTATTTTTCTTTTCATCATTATTATTTTTTTCTATATATATATATATACATTTTTTTTTCTTTCAAGCTAAATACACGAACATCAATGCATAAGGTCTCTACATTTGATTAATACATGAATATGTGCCCAATTCCTAAACATAAAAGTGTATTGCCCCTTTCTATCCCGTCCAATGTTCCCAAGCCTCACCAACTTGAATAATACATACTCTCACTAGCCTAGGCTAATCAAAGATCCAAACAAGGACCTTTCATTGGTTTTCCGCCTTGGGCTTGTAATGAGCTAAAATAAGGATGAGTTGGTTAAGCATAGGCTCAAAATTGGCTAACAATGGAGAGTAAAAGGTTGGTTATTTGGGTAAGTGGCAAATGAAATAATGGCCTCAATCATATAAATGCACAAACACAAGAAATAAACGGATATATAGAATCAAGCAAATTAAGGATCACAATCATGGAAAGAGAACAATTTCACACAAGAATGGAAAATAAGTGGTTATAAAATGTAACCACATCAATAAGCTCAAGTCTCACAAGCTTGTGTTCTCAATTCAATACATGCTTCACAAGGTATGAATTTCAAGCAAGTTTCAAAAATTTTCTTTCAATCAATTGGGTTAATGCCCTATATTTAAACTTTCTTGAAAAACCTCAATGTTTGACTAAGCATTGTTGTGATTGAAAAATTCAAAGAAATTTTTCTTAGTTTACCCTTTTCTTTTTCACTCAAAACCAAATTCTTATGCAAAAAGGGGTGACTAAGTTTCACTCAAAACATGATTTCTAATCACAACCACAAACTAAAAGGAGAATATACAAAAGGAGATATGCGAAAATGTATAAAGAAAAATCAAACTAAAATATGGAATCTATCATCCAAAATATCTAAAAGTATCCAAAAGCATCAAAATATCTAAAATCCAAAATAAGCAATAAAAGTATCCAAAGCAAACTAGAAATGCATCAAAATATATACAAAAATGTGCAAAATGAGATAACTAGGCCGAAAAAGAGTTCACCGGTTCCCAAATAATGCTACCGGTGCCCTCCCCACACTTAAAACCAAGCATTGTCCTCGATGCTAAACCGGAGGATCAGTGGGAGGTGCAACGATAGGCTCTGGCTCTGTCTGTGGCTGTGGGACCGGCTGAGGAACAGGCGGAGGAACAGGCTCCTCCTGAGTCTGAGGTGGTGCTTCCATGTGTGCTGGCTCCGTAGTGTCAGGGGCATCCTGCTGAGCTGGTGCTTCCGCGTCCTCCTCCTGATGATCCTACTCATCGGAGGCCGGAGAATCGGGAAGCGGAGGTAGCTCAGCGCCCAGAGAGATAAGGGCCTGGTCCATCTGATCCAAACGGCGTCTGACATGGTGTCGCTCTCGCTCCAAGAACCGGAAGAGACGCTGGACCAGGAGATAGGTAGGCTCAGGTGCTGCTGGAGGGTCAGTAGATGGTGGAGGAGCTGCGGCTGTAGAAGACGATGGGCCAGCTGCAGGGGCTGGTGGTGAAGGTGTCCCTATGACAGCCCTAGCCCGAGAGCGGCGGCTAGCAGGTGGCCGCTCGTGCACCCAAACACCCCAGGGGATAGTAACCTCCCTGTCATCAGCATCAGCGGGTGGTGGTCGCACATCATCATCCGACCATGGGACATCAGCCAGGGCTGCCATACTCGTGACCAATGTAGGAAACGGAAGTAGGCCACGAATATGCGCCCGCCACATGCACTGTCGGATAAGTCTAGGGAAGGAGACCTCCTTCCCTTCCATAACACACCCAATCAGCAGAAGCATCTCCATGGGGACCTCAGAAAAGTGGGTGGTAGGCAGGACGTAGTGGGCGAAGATCATCTGCCAAGTCTTGGCCTCCCTAGTCAAATGATTAAACAACATCCCCTTTGGCTTGGTGTTGCCCGCATCCATAACCCAAGAAGCCTCCGGTATCCCAATCACGCGCCGAAGCGCCTCATAATCAAAAGTCATGGTGTGGATAGCTATCTCAGCCTGATGATGGGCACACTAGTCATGTGGAATGTGTCGGCAATGTAGTGCCTCTCCAATGGTGGCCTCGGTGAGCAGAATCTCTCTACCCCTCACCTGAACCAAATCCAAGGTCGGACGGAAGAAGTTGCAGTAAAATTCCTTCACCCAAGAGATATTGATGTCACCCAAGTCCCGGTCAACAAAATCAATACCTAACTCAAGGATCCGACCATTAATGCGCCGTCTCACATCATTAGGTAGGAGCAACTTCTTCTCAATATTCAGCTTCGTGGTTCGATATCTAGAGAACTGAAGCTCACAGTAGAGATTGGGGAATCTGTCAGGATTGGTAGAAGGCAACTGCTGATTCTCTTTGTCCTCGTCCTGCAATGGATTCCGAGCATAGTTCTTGTAGATGGAAGGAATGGAGGGGGTAGAATGTTTTCTTTTCTTGGAGGCGGTGGCGACGGCTTTGCCTTTATCCGACATCCTGAAAAAAAAATGATAGAATATAAAAAACATGTAGCGAGTAACAAAGAAGACATGTTCAGGATATCATTATCAAAGAGCAATCATGATGTCGCACTGAATATGTAAAAGTGCACAAGTAAGCAAAAGTGACTGAACCAAAACCGTAATCCTCATTAAAGGTAACACCTCATATGCAAAAGGCACTAATATCATCATAGTCATGAAAGAATTGTTAAAGAGGGTTAAATGTGAGTGTAAGTAAAATGGCGAAAGAAATTAGTGGGTTAGAAAAGTGGATTAGTGATATGATGATATATCGGCTCAATTGAACGAGAAATTGCGGTTCATCTGCACGGTGATTGTGCAAATCCGGGAAGTCAAAAGGGAAACGGAAATTTGCCCCAAAAAAATCAAAATGAACTAATTTCCTTGAAAATCGGGCAGCATTCCGGCTTAAAATTAGACGTTCCCGGATAGCGGAATAGCACAAACAGCAAGAAAGCAGCATCAATTAAGCACACCAGCAGTGGTACAGCATTCAGGCAGCAAGAAGTGCATAAAAAACAGTCCAAAACTAGCATACAACATACAAACAGACAAACAGCAAGTAAGCACATACGGAGCACTTATCAGGCCTAGAATCCTCTATCCAGTCCTAGCTACCTAACCGCAAGTATTTCTAACTAATCCTAACATACAACATTCCAATTCTAACTAACTAACGTGCAGTGCTAAGAACGAACATGAATGAACAAATAGAAAGAAAAATAGAGAAGAATTAATAGAAATGGAGCAGGAACCTGGGAGCCGGGAAGAACTGAAAACGGAAAAGGTGGAAACGACGATAGGGCAGCAGAGACAGATTAGTACCGCCGCGAGCGGTGGCGCGGTGGTTCGAGCGGCGGAAGGGTGGAGGGACGGCGGTGGTGACGGGGTAAGTCGGTCAGAGGAGTAGGAGAGAAGGGGAGAGAGAGGGAGGAAGGTGGTGATGGTGGAGGGAGGGCGGTGAAGACGGCGCGGCGTCGAGGATGGTGGCGCGGTACCGAGAGGAGGAAGAGAGGGTGAGAGAGAGAGAGAATGGGTGGCGGTGAGAGGGGAGGGGAAAGCGAGCAGTGATGGCGGCGGCGGGGGTGACGGAGTGCTCGCCGGAGGTTGGTCGGGAGGGGAGGAAGGTGAGGGATGGGGGAAGAAGAAGATGGGGGTTGAGAGGGGTGGTTTTGCGCGACTGCGCAGTGTGCCTCGCGAGGTAGGGTTATCCTGATTTTTGACTTGGCGCGTACGCGCACCTTGCGCGTCCGCGTCCATTGAGAGAATCGTGGATCCTACGCGCGCGCGTACAGCGCGCTTAGGCGAGGGTGAGCGAAATAGGGAAGGGCGCGTGCGCGTACCGTGCGCGCACGCGTGCATGGAGTTGGGCTAGGGGCTTAGAGTTGGCCCAACCCAGGCCTAACTCTCTTGAGAATGGCCTGAAGGTTGCGCTACTAGACCTGCGCGCACGCGGCAAGTACGCGTCCGCGGGCATTGAGGGGAATGGAGAACTACGCGTGAGCGTACAGTGCGCGCACGCGTACATGAGAATGGGCCTTAGGCTTAGAATGGGCCTGGGGTACGCCCAACTCCCTGGTCCATGGCCTAGTTTGGTGGCACCGCGCAAGGACGCGTGCGCGGCAAGTGCGCGTCCGCGTGCATTGACGAATTCGTGAAATGGCGCGCTGGTGCGATGCGCGCGCTCGCGCAGATGGGGTTGGGCCTGGGGCCTAGAGCCAGCCCAGAAATGGCTTGACTCTCTGGAATTTGACCCAAGCAGTTGCAGCAGCAGATCGGCGCGGACGCGGCAGATGCGCGTCCGCGTGAACTTTCAGGATCTAATAGTTGGCGCGCCCGCATGTAGTGCGCGTCTGCGCCCCCCCTGCCCCCTCTTTTTTTTTTTTTTCTCTGGGTGTTCCCCTTAGTGTTCACAACTCTTATTCACTCAATCATCATAGAATTCACAAAAAAATGCAATTTTTGGTATTATTCATCTACTACTAAACACAACATGCATGTGACTAAGCTAACAATTAAATTGTACAAACAAATTTGTATGAAGCATCTACCTACAATGGTAACTCAAATCACTTATTAGGCAAATTTAAAAGGGAATGAAAAGAGTTTACCATGGTGGGGTGTCTCCCACCTAGCACTTTTAGTTTAAGTCCTTAAGTTGGACATTTGAGATGCTTATTGTCATGGTGGCTTATGTTTGTACTCATCCTTGAATCTCCAAGGATCCTTGCTTCTCAATTGGTTGACAGAATTTCCAACCATATTCATCAAACTTGGGCAAAGTTCTACCCAAGATATGAGTCCCCATAGTTGGTCTTCATTTAGCGAACCGGGATCCCATATCTTGTCTTCACACCCATCCGTTAGTTGAGTTTCATGGTTTTGTCGGATGAGCGGTTGGCATTGAGGTGATTGACTCATAGAATTCTCTTTGCTCCACCAATGCTTCCTCCTAGATCCATATAAAGTGATCCTTGTCCCAACATCATCCCTATACCTTGAGGCCTTGGCCTTGATGAGCCTAATTCCTAACTTGCAACCACTACACAACTCATTCTTGCTTTTAATTCCACAAAGAGCTCTAAGTTGTCCATCCGTTTCAATCAAACCATATTCAAGCGAGAAAGTGAAGCTTATGGATAAGAATGTTACCCACTTGAAAATTGTGTTGGATGGTAATTTGGGGAGAGAGGCTTCCCCACACTTAGACAATGCAAGGTCTACTTCCTTGTGCTCTTCTTTGTGTATTTCCACCTCTTTACGGGCTTCCTTGATTTCAGCCTTTCCCTTTTTGCTTGGCTTGGTGTTATCTTCAAGAACTTTATCTTGTTGAATGAGAGGCGATTCAATTTTGGATAGAAATTCATTGATGAACGAGGTCATCTCTTGATCAACCTCTTCATATTCTTCAATTTCAATATACACCATGCCCTTCTCATCTTCCTTGGGAGGTTGTGCATACTCTTCTATAATTTCAACTTCATGTCCAATGGGAGAGGATTCCATTGTAGAGAGAAATTCATCCATGATTGAATCTATCTCTTGATAAGCTTCTTCCAAGTCTCCAATGATACTACATTCCCTTGGACTTTCAACATCTCCTAAATCTTCAACCACTTCTTCCTTTTCTTCAATGATTATAGGTTCCTCTAGTTGCTCCAATACAAAACTTGACTCCTCTTTTTCCACCGAATTTTCCAATTTCACCTTCATACTTTGCTCTTCTTTTGACTTTTCACATGTGGTCACGGAAGTACCTTGAGTATTCAAGCATTGGTGGGCTAAAGTGTGCACCACCTTGGTCAAATTGGTCACGAACTCAAGTGTATCCCGCTTCATGGCTTCTTGTTCTTGGAGTAACAAAGTGAGATGATCGTCTATTGGGGCTCGGGGTGAATAGGAAGGTTCATTATTTTGGAGAGAGGGTTCATAGTAGGAAGGTAGTTCTTCTTGGTAAGGGTATGGAAATGATGAGTATTGAGGTGGTTCTTGGGAGTAGTCTTGATATGGTTGTGGTGATTCTAGAGGTTCTTGCTCATTATGGCCATAAAAATATGGTAAGGATGATTGGTTATATGATGGATATGGATCATAGGGTGGTGCTTGGTGATGAAAGGCTTGTGAGAATGGTTGAGGTTCATGTTGAGGATGAGATTCATAGGCATATGGTGGTGGTGCTTGGAAGTCACAAGGTGATTCACCATAGCCATTGAATTGACATGCATTAGGATGAGGGTTATACCTATAAGTGTCCGGAGGTTGATGCCAATAGGAGTGATCAATTCCTTGAGGCTCCTCCCATCTTGGAGTGTTCCATCCTTGGTACATGTTGCCATTAAAGTCCACATTTCCTACAACACACTTAGAACCAAACTCAAAGCCAAAGTGATGAGAATTCATAATGAGAGAACAAAATAAAACTAACAAAAATTAAGAAACAACAAAAGATAAACCTATTCACAATATTCACATATGTACAATAACCAATAACACAACACCATTGCACATCCCCGGCAACGGCGCCATTTTGATGATTGGATTTTTGACGGTTTAGAATTTCACTAATGAAATCTCGTTGTAAAGTATAGTTTCTAAACCAATCACTAATCCTTTCATACAAAAAGTTGTTTGTCACAAGTACAAACCCCTAAAATTTATAAACCGAAGTATTTAAACCTCGGGTCGTTCTCCCTAGGACGTACAATGAAGTGTCTTGTTATCGGTTATGGGTTATTTTGGGGTTTTGGATAAGAAGCATGAAAAGTAAATGGCAATGAAAATAAACTAACAACTATAAAAGGCTCTTGGCAAGGTATGAAAATTAGAAGTCCTATCCTAGTTATCCTTTTCAATTGTGATGAGACTTGTTCATTGCTACCACTTAGTTAACCCTTACTAATTAAAGGAAAGTCAAGTGGATGAATCATTTTGATTTCTCAAGTCCTAATCAACTCCTAAAGGAATGACTAGCTTTGGAGGCTTTCAAATCAATTAGCAATCTCTCCAATCATCAATCAACAAAGGAATTAGATAACTCAAGTGTCACTAATTACTCTACCTAGGCCAAGAGGAACAAAATCTACACTAAAATCCAACCAAGCATTTCATCAAACACTTGGAAGGCACAAAAGAAAAGTATAGTAAATCAACAACAAGAATGAAGTCTAACAACAATTATTGAAAGGGATTAACAACAACAATCAAGGAAATCACAATTATCATGAATTATCTCAAATTGCATTATTGAAAGAAAACCAAGGAACAACAATATATCCAAAACAAAATGAAGGATTACAATTATTAAAGCACACATCTAGAAAGAGGAAGAGGAGAAGATTAAGAATTGGTAAATGAAAAGTGAATCAAAGCATGAGTTAAACCTAGATCTAAGAAGAGAGATTAACCTAAACCTAATCCTAATCCTAGAGAGAAGGGAGAGCTTCTCTCTCTAGAAACTAACTAAAACTAAAACTAAACTAATGGTAACTAACATCTAAAGTGATCAATGATCCTAAGTGATGAATGATTCATGCCTCCTCCTTAATCCTTCATCCTTTTATTCCTTTCCCTTAGCAATTTGGCGCCAAAAATGGGTTCAGAAAACCTCTCAAATCGCCAGGCACGTGTTGCATTAATGAGGTCATGTGCCATCATCGGCGCGTGCGCGCATGGTACGCGTGCGCGTCCCTGGTCGATTCTGCAATGTGCGCGCAAGCGCCTTGTGCGTGTGCGCGTGCATGGCTGACTTTGCTTCTTTGACTTTTTTATGCTTCTCTCCACTTGTATGCTTCCTTCCTTGCTTCCTTTGATCCATGCCTAGTTTCAACCTGAGGTTACTAGCAAACACATCAAGGCATCGTATGGAATCAAACAGAAACTAGAATTCACCAAGACAAGGCTTAAAAAGCATGTTTTTACACTTAAGCACAATCATGGAAGAGATAACAAAACCATGCTAATTCTTAGGCTAAATGTGACAAGAGGTTATCAAAATGTTCTAAATTCAAGGCAAAACAAACCGTCAAATTGGGGTTTGTCAGCTGTCAAAGCCATGCAGCATCCAGACACATCAAAAGACTGCATGAAAGTTGATCTTATTGACTCTTTGGTAGAAAAGATCAACATGGCTGAGAGTCTCGAATCAGAGTTGGAAGACATCTTTAAAGATGTTCAGCCTGATTTGGAGGATTCAGAGGAAATGAAAGAGCCTCTGAAATTTCCTCTAGAAGAGGAAAAACCTCCTAAACCCGAGCTCAAACCATTACCACCATCCCTGAAATATGCATTTCTGGGAGAAGGTGACACTTTTCCAATGATCATAAGCTCTGCTTTAAATTCACAGGAAGAAGAAGCACTGATTCAAGTGCTAAGGACACACAAGACAGCTCTTGGGTGGTCCATAGGTGACCTTAAGGGCATAAGCCCAGCTAGATGCATGCACAAAATCTTATTGGAGGATAATGCTAAACCAGTGGTTCAACCACAGAGGAGGCTAAATCCAGCCATGAAGGAAGTGGTGCAGAAAGAGGTCACCAAATTACTGGAGACTGGGATTATTTATCCTATTTCTGATAGCCCCTGGGTGAGCCCTGTTCAAGTTGTCCCCTAAAAGGGAGGCATGACAGTGGTTCATAATGAAAAGAATGATCTGGTTCCCACAAGAACAGTTACAGGGTGGCGCATGTGTATTGACTATAGAAAGCTCAATACAGCCACCAGAAAGGATCATTTTCTTTTACCATTCATAGACCAGATGCTAGAAAGACTGGCAGGTCATGATTATTACTGCTTTTTGGATGGCTACTCAGGCTATAACCAGATTGCAGTAGATCCCCAGGATCAAGAGAAAACAGCATTCACATGTCCATCTGGAGTGTTTGCTTATAGAAGGATGCCGTTTGGGCTGTGTAATGCGCCTGCAACCTTCCAGAGATGCATGCTCTCTATTTTCTCTGATATGGTGGAAAAATTTCTGGAAGTCTTCATGGATGACTTCTCAGTATATGGAGACTCATTCAGCTCCTGTCTTGATCACCTGAAACTAGTTCTGAAAAGATGCCAAGAGACCAACTTCTTTTTAAACTGGGAAAATGTCACTTTATGGTGACTGAAGGGATTGTCCTTGGGCATAAAATTTCAAACAAGGGAATAGAGGTGGATCAAGCAAAAATAGAGGTAATTGAAAAATTACCACCACCTGCCAATGTTAAGGTAATCAGAAGCTTTCTGGGGCATGCAGGATTTTATAGGAGGTTTATAAAGGATTTTTCAAAAATTGCAAAATCTTTGAGCAATCTGCTAGCTGATGACATGCCATTTGTGTTTGACACAGAGTGTCTGCAGGCGTTTGAAATGCTGAAAGCCAAGCTGGTCATAGCACCAGTTATTTCTGCACCAGACTGGACATTACCATTTGAGCTAATGTGTGATGCTAGTGATCACGCCATTGGTGCAGTATTGGGACAGAGGCATGACAAGCTTCTGCATGTCATTTATTATGCTAGCCGCGTTTTAAATGACGCCCAGAAAAATTACACAACCACAGAAAAAGAATTGCTTGCAGTGGTTTATGCCATTGACAAGTTCAGATCATACTTAGTAGGATCAAAAGTGATTGTGTATACTGACCATGCTGCTCTTAAATATCTACTCACAAAGCAGGATTCAAAACCCAGGCTCATCAGATGGGTGTTGCTTCTGCAAGAGTTTGATATAGAAATAAGAGACAGAAAAGGGACAGAGAACCAAGTGGCTGATCATCTGTCCCGGATAGAGCCAGTAGAAGGGACATCCCAACCCTCTCTTGAGATCTCTGAGACTTTTTCGGATGAGCAATTATTTGCCATTCAGGAAACACCATGGTTTGCAGACATTGCAAACTATAAAGCTGCAAGGTTCATACCCAAAGAGTACAACAGGCAACAAAAGAAAAAATTAATCACTGATGCAAAGTACTACTTGTGGGATGAACCCTATCTCTTCAAGAGATGTGCAGACGGAATAATCCGTAGGTGTGTGCCTAGAGAAGAAGCACAGAGGATCTTATGGCATTGCCATGGATCACAATATGGAGGCCATTTCGGAGGTGAGCGAACAGCCACCAAGGTCCTCCAATGTGGCTTCTATTGGCCCACACTCTATAGAGATTCCCGAGAGTTTGTACGTAACTGTGACAGTTGCCAAAGAGCTGGTAATCTGCCTCATGGTTATGCCATGCCTCAACAAGGAATCTTGGAGATTGAGTTGTTTGACGTATGGGGAATTGACTTCATGGGACCTTTCCCACCATCATACTCAAACACTTGTATTCTGGTGGCAGTTGACTACGTATCAAAATGGGTAGAGGCCGTTGCCACACCCACCAATGATACTAAAACAGTGCTGAAGTTCCTCCAGAAATATATCTTCAGCAGGTTTGGGGTCCCTAGAGTACTAATCAGTGATGGGGGCACTCACTTCTGCAACAAACAGCTTTACTCTGCCATGGTCCGGTATGGGATTCGTCACAAGGTGGCAACTCCATATCATCCACAAACTAATGGGCAAGCTGAAGTCTCTAATAGAGAGCTAAAAAGAATCCTAGAACGGACTGTAAATACCCGTAGAAAGGATTGGGCAAGAAGCTTGGATGATGCTCTGTGGGCATACAAAACAGCATTCAAGACTCCTATAGGGACCTCTCCATACCAACTTGTATATGGTAAGGCATGTCACCTGCCTGTGGAACTGGAACAAAAAGCCTACTGGGCAACCCGATTCCTGAACTTTGATGCCAAATTAGCTGGAGAAAAAAGATTGCTTCAGCTAAATGAGCTAGAGGAATTCAGATTCACTGCTTTCGAAAATGCCAAGCTTTATAAAGAGAAATAAAAAAAGTGGCATGACAGAAAGCTGTCATCTAGAATCTTTGAACCAGGACAGAAGGTTCTGTTGTTTAACTCTAGACTCAGGCTATTCCCCGGGAAACTGAAATCCCGGTGGAGGGGACCATATGTGATTACAAGTGTATCACCATATGGTTATGTAGAACTTCAAGATATTGATTCTGATAAGAAGTTCATTGTTAATGGACAGAGAATCAAGCACTATCTTGAAGGCAATATTGAGCAAGAGTGCTCAAGACTGAAGCTAAATTAAAAGCTCAGCAAGGTCCAGCTAAAGACAATAAAGAAGTGCTTGCTGGGAGGCAACCCAGCCATGGGGCATCACTTCCTCTTATTTTGCCCTATTCTTGATTTTATTTGTTTATATAAAGTTCATTAATACTAAGGTAAAGAGTCAATTGTATAAGTTTACAGGGTTACAGAAGGATTCTGCACACAAAACAGAGAAAAAGAGCTCATTGGCAAGAAAACGCCAGTAAAAGTCTGTTTTGGGCGTTCAACGCCCAAAAGAAGCATCCACTGGGTGTTGAATGCCAGTAAGGATAGCCATCTGGGCGTTAAACACCAGAAAGAAGCATCTTCTGGGCGTTGAACGCTAGAAAGAAGCTCCTTCTGGGCGTTTAACGCCAGATTTACAGCGTCCTGGGCGTTCAGAAAAACGCCCAGTGACAAAGGAGTTCCTGGCATTCAACGCCAGAAAGAAGCAACAGCTGGGTGTTGAACGCCTAGGAGAAGCAGCAGTTGGGCGTTGAATGCCCAAAACATGCAGCGTTTGGGTGTTCAAACGCCAGGATGGTGGGGAGGAGGCAAATTCGTTTTTTCTTCATATTTTTCATTTTAATCTTAATTTTCATGTTTCAATTCATGATTTCTTGCATAAACATGTTACAAACCCTGATTTCTAAAATCCCTAATTTCTGAAAACCCTTCTTTAAAAATATTAAATGTATCTTAATCCATAAGCACAAATCCTTTTTTTCAATCCAATTCAACTCTTTTTCAAAATTTTCAAAACAAATCTATCTCTTTTCATTCAAAAATCTTTTCAAGTAATCAATATCTTTTTCAAATCTCTATATTATCTTTTTCAAAAATCCAATTTTATTTTTTTCAAATATCTTTCATATCTTTTCAATTTTAAATTATATCTTTTCTTATCATACTTATTTTTTTTAAAATCATATCTTCTATCTTATCTTTCTCCCTATTTTCGAAAACCCCCCTCCCTTTTAAAAACCCATTTGGCCTCCTTCCTCTCATCCACAATCCTACACTAGCTCTCCTTCTATCCCTCTCCTTTCTTTTCTTTTGCTTGAGGACAAGCAAACCTCTAAGTTTGGTGTGTTTATCCGTGATCACTAAACCATACCCACTAAGATCATGGCTCCTAAAGGAAAATAACCCACTCCAAGAGGCAAGAAAGAGAGTGTTCCAAAACCACTTTGGAATCAAGGGAAGTTCTTAACTAAAGAACATTCAGACCATTATTACAAAATAATGGGTCTAAGATCAGTGATCCCGGAAGTTAGATTCGATCTGAAAGAAGACGAATATCCAGAGATCCAGGAGCAAATTCGAATCAGGAACTGGGAGATCTTAGCTAATCCTGAAACGAAAGTGGAAAGGAATATGGTCCAGGAGTTCTATGCTAATATGTGGCAAACAGACAAGCAAAGACTATCTGGATCTGCTCTCTATGACTATCGGACCTTGGTCAGAGGAAAGATTGTTCATACCCACCCTGACAAGATCAGGAAGATCTTAAAGCTACCTCAGCTGAAAGATGATCCAGACTCCTTCAATAGGAGAATGATGAGAACAGACAAGGGCCTGGATAAGATTCTAGAGGATATATGTATCCCTGGAGCTAGGTGGACCACCAGCACGAAGGGTGTCCCAAATCAACTCAAAAGAGAAGATCTCAAACCAGTCGCCAGAGGATGGCTGGACTTCATTGGGCATTCTCTGCTGCCCACTAGCAACCGTTCTGAAGTCACTATTAGAAGAGCAGTGATGATCCATTGCGTCATGATGGGAAAAGAAGTGGAAGTTCATCAACTGATTTCAACTGAATTTTACAAAATTGCAAACAAAAATTCTAAAGATGCCAGGTTGGCTTATCCAAGCTTGATTTCTATGCTCTGCAAGGACGCTGGAGTAAGGATGGGAATAACTGAGTATATCTCAGTTGAGCGGCCAATCACCAAACATCAATGGAAAAACAACAAGCACAGGATGACCCCATCAAGAAGAGAACACAGGAAATTCTCCCAGAAATCCCTCAATCTGAATACTGAGAGTATCTTGAAACATCTATTACCAAGATTCAAGAAGCTATGGAACAAATAAAGAAAGAACAGAAGGAACAAAGTAGCATTCTTTGCTATTTGCTTAAAGAACAGGAGGAGCAAGGGCGTGATTTAAGGGAATTAAAGTGCTAGAAATTATCTCTTGAAGGACCAAGCACCCCGCAGATTAGAGGAACATCCACTTCCCAGAACACAGGTTGTTAAATTCCAATCTTAGCCTTAACTCTGTGATAACTGTTTTTATTTTAGTTTTACCTTAGGAGTCATATAGTAGTAATTAGTATCTATATTTTTGATTTTATCTCCAATTAAGCTATAATTTAATTTTATCATCATCATTAAACATGAATAAAATAGAAGAATTTCTTTAGAATTAGAGGCAATAAATTTTGAGTTTTTTTTTTACAAGAAAAATTCTAATTATTTACATGTGGTGGCAATGCTTTCTGTCTCCTGAATGAATGCTTGAACAGTGCATATGTCTTTTGAATTTGATGTTTAAGACTGTTAAATATGTTGGCTCTTGAAAGAATGATGAACATGAGACATGTTATTGATAATCTGAAAAATCATAAAAATGATTCTTGAAGCAAGAAAAAGCAGTGAATACAAAAAGCTTGCAGAAAAAAAAATAGAGAAAGAAAAAGAAAAAGCAAGCAGAAAAAGCCAAAGCTCTTAAAACCAAAAGGCAAGAGCAAAAAGCCAATAGCCCTTAAAACCAAAAGGCAAGGGTAAAAAGGATCCAAGGCTTTGAGCATCAGTGGATAGGAGGGCCTAAAGGAATAAAATCCTGGCCAAAGCGGCTAAACCAAGTTGTCCCTAACCATGTGCTTGTGGCGTGAAGGTGTCAAGTGAAAACTTGAGACTGAGCGGTTAAAGTCAAGGTCCAAAGCAAAAAGAAGAGTGTGCTTAAGAACTCTGGACACCTCTAATTGGGGACTTTAGCAAAGCTGAGTCACAATCTGAAAAGGTTCATCCAATTATGTGTCTGTGGCATTTATGTATCCGGTGGTAATACTGGAAAACAAAGTGCTTAAGGCCACGGCCAAGACTCATAAAGTAGCTGTGTTCAAGAATCATCATACTGAAATAGGAGAATCAATAACACTATCTACATTCTAAGTTCCTATAGATGCCAATCACTCTGAGCTTCAATGGATAAAGTGAGATGCCAAAACTATTCGGAAGCAAAAAGCTACTAGTCCTGCTCATCTAATTAGAATCTGAGCTTCACTCAAAAACTCTGAGATATTATTGCTTCTTGACTTATTAGTAGTCTATTTTATTTATCTAGTTCCTTGGGGACAAGCAACAGTTTAAGTTTGGTGTTGTGATGAGCGGATATTTTATACGCTTTTTGGGGTTAATTTCATATAGTTTTTAGTATGTTTTAGTTAGTTTTTAGTTTATTTTCATTAGTTTCTAGGCAAAATTCATATTTCTGGACTTTACTATGAGTTTGTGTGTTTTACTATAATTTCAGGTATTTTCTGGCTGAAATTGAGGGAGCTGAGCAAAAATCTGATTCGGCTGAAAAAGGACTGCTGATGCTGTTGGATTCTGACCTCTCTGCACTCGGAATGGAATTTCTGGAGCTACGGGAGTCCAAATGGCGCGCTTCCAATTGCGTTGGAAAGTAGACATCCAGGGCTTTCCAGCAATATATAATAGTCCATACTTTTCTCAAGGATAGACGACGTAAACTGGCGTTCAACGCCAGTTCCATGTTGCAGTCTGGTGTCCAGCGCCAGAAACAAGTTACAAGTTGGAGTTCAACGCCAGAAATAGGTTACAACCTGGCATTGAACGCCCAAAACAGCCCATGCACGTGAGAAGCTTAAGTCTCAGCCCCAGCACATACCAAGTGGGCCCCAGAAGTGGATTTCTGCACCATCTATCATAGTTTACTCATTTTCTGTAAACCTAGGTTACTAGTTTAGTATTTAAAAAACCTTTAGAGATTTATTTTGTATCTCATGACATTTTAGATCTAAACTTTGTACCTTTTGATGGCATGAGTCTCGAAACTCCATTGTTGGGGGTGAGGAGCTCTGCTGTATCTCGATGAACTAATGCAAGTATTTCTGTTTTCCATTCAAACATGCGTGTTCCTATCTAAGATATCCATTCGCACTTCAATATGAATGTGATGAATGTGACAATCATCATCATTCCTCCACGAACACGTGCCTGACAACCACTTACGTTCCCTTGTAGAATGAATGCATATCTCTTAGATCTCTTAATCGGAATCTTCGTGGTATAAGCTAGATTGATGGCAGCATTCAAAAGAATCCGGAAAGTCTAAACCTTGCTGTGGTATTCCGAGTAGGATTCAGGGATTGAATGACTGTGACGAACTTCAAACTCGTGAGTGCTGGGCGTAGTGACAGACGCAAAGGAGATAGTAAATCCTATTCCGGTACGATTGAGAACCTGCAGATGATTAGTCGTGCGGTGACAGCGCACTTGGACCCTTTTCACTGGAAGGATGGATGGTAGCCATTGACAACGGTGATCCACCAACACATAGCTTGCCATAGGAGGACATGCGTGCGTGAATCAGAAACAGGGGAAAGCAGAATTTCAGAAGACAAAGCATCTCCAAAACTCCAACATATTCTCCATCATTGCATACAAGTATAATTTGTGTTCTGCCCTTTTATTCCTTGCAATCAAATTTGATAAGTGAATTATTTTATTGTTTTCCTGACTAAGAGCTACAAGATAACCATAGATTGCTTCAAGCCAACAATCTCCGTGGGATCGACCCTTACTCACGTAAGGTATTACTTGGATGACCCAGTGCACTTGCTGGTTAGTTGTCCGAATTTGTGAAGAACTGTGAATTCCAATTTCGTGCACTAGGGTTTGAGATATTGAAGGAATGGTATTTTGATATTTTGGAGAGGATTAATGTTGCGTCCTAGCAGAATTTTTGTCCAAAGTTCCGTTAGAAAAGGTAAGAGGATGTTCTTCCGTTAATTTCTCCCATTATATGTGAAACCCTATATTAAAATGTATAAAACTTAGTGTTATTAGATTAAATTAAGTTAATTGGGAGATTGGTTTGGCGTGTGGAGCTTTAGTTGAGGTTCGGGTTGGATTGTGAAGGAAATTCAAAGGGATGAAAACCGCCATTAACAAGGTAGGGATTTTTCTTGAAACCATTTTATTACCAAGAATTGTTATGAATCAATATGGATATGAAAATTATATTTTTAGGTGATCAAGTGAGTTTGATGAATTGGTAAGTTTGATTATTGTGGTGATTAATTGATATAGATATATGTATGTGTTTGTGTTCATAATTATAATAGTTTAGTTTAATTTTCAATTATGATTATTGATGTGAGAGTTTGGGCCTAAGGCCGTGATAGGGTAAAGTATCCTTATTTGGTAAGTTATGGTAAGTTAGATAATTTTCACGTTGTGATTAGTTGTTAAATTATATGGTTGGATTGAATAATTGGATTATTGGTATTTGGTTTGTTGATGAAAACTTTGGTAATTGGATTGATTGTATTGGAATTATTTGATTTGGTGTTGAATGAGTAGGAATTGATTAACAAGTGTTTATAATGATTAGAAATGACCTGGGATGGTTTGAGAATTGAATTGGATTGAGGAATTAGTAGAAATGCACAATTGGATAAAATGGGTAAAAATATATTTTTGACTAATTTTGACGGGTCATAAGTTGGCGTTCAGAGCATGAAATTGAGTGAAATTAATCTTAAATTAAATCAAGTTAAAAGATTTTCACAACAGTCTAAGAATAAGTGAAAAATAAATTTTGTACCAAAAGTTATGAGTTTTGGGAAATTGGAGTTTAGAACTAAATTCTATAGAAGTTGCAGAAAGTTAAGGTCATGCGTACATAAGGGTGGCAAAGTGGACCGCCCCGTCCCGCCTAGGCCCGCGCCATAAAACGGTGCAAGCCGATATTCCCCGTCAACAAAGGTGGGTTCAAAATACTAGCCCGCTTGATTTTTTTTTTGAAAAATACAATTCATTAAAATTAATAAAGAAGTAATAATTAAAGTATCAACTACAAATAAAAAATAGTCAAATTATAATATAATTTTTTACTATCCTTTTTAAAATTTTTAACTTCAATAAATATTGTTCAAAATAATATTTGTCAACAGAACCATCTTTATTTTAAAAAATAAGTCACATAATTTGAGCATATATACGAAAATGTAAAATAAAATAAAGTTAATAACTAAAAGAAGAATAAAAACAAAAAATAAAAAAAGTGTTTGAAAATTATATAATTATTAATTTTGTAGCACTAATCACTCTTTTATTTAATAAAAAAAGAAAAATAAAAATCTTTGGCCCCACGGACCGGCCTACCCCGCCCGCCAAAACCCACGAATTTAGCGGTTTTTTTTTTCATTTGGCGAGTTCCAAATCTTAGTCCGATTCGGCCTTTTTAGTGTGTTCGGTGAGTCGGCCTGACGGGTTCAACCCGTTTTTCCACTCTTATGCGTACGCATGACATACTTTACTGAACTGAACTTTTTTGTGCGTATTCCACGCGTACGCACAAAAGTGGATTCGTGCGTATGCACGCCGACTGCCCTATTTTTCAGAAAATGTTGATTTTAACTTTTTAGCCTATCCAACTAACTTTTTGACCCCTGTAACCCCGTATGAACTTTGTCAAACTGTTTTAGGACTTTATATACACTGGGGTTAGATTTTAATGAATTAAACTGAGTTTTCTATATGAAACTTGTTAAAGGAGATGTTAAGGATGTTGTAGGGATGGTAGTTCGTCCTACCCATGGTGAGGATTGTGGCTTTGTCCCACTCATAGAGTTTGTGAATTTGACTCACTCTCATATAAAAGAAAAGGGATTTTTGGTTATGATGAAACTAAAACTGGTTGAGAATTTAGGCGAGGCTTATGATGAAAATTTTGACTGAGATATTTTCGGATAAACGTTTGATTAAATCGGATGACTTGGTTGCAATGGTGGTTCGTCCCATCTGTTGCAAGGAAAGTGGTGTTATCTCACTCACGAGAAGATGGAATTTATAAGTCGATAAGGAATTGGGGTTAACAAATCTAACTGTGATAGATTGATAATGAATTAGGGAGGTTGAGGATTCTCTCTGGATATACCTTTATATATGTGAAATAAGAATTATGATTAGTTATATTTTGTGAGACTGGTTGAGATGAGATTATGATTTAAAAGTGTGGTGGACACTATATCCCAGAGTTAATAGGTAAGTTGAGATTGAAGATTATCTCTTGATGTGATAGACAAGTTGAGGTTGAGATTTCTCTCTCTTGTTGCGCTGGACAAGCTTGAGGTTGAGGATTTCTTCTCTTGTTGCATCGGAGAGTTAGATAGAAGGTTAAGGATTTTCTTTGATTCAATTCTGTATTATTAATTCAATTTTTCGTTATGGTTGATTATGTTTGATTAAAATGAGATTTGGATTGATATGGTAAGTGATAGAGAGGATGTCGATTCAGAATTTCTTAAAATAAGAATCACTTCGTTGGTAGCATAGTCCAAACTGGCAATCTATCCTCTCAAATCAAAGTTTAAATTTCCAAATAAAAATAATAACCGAGAGTAATTCAACCTCGGGTCTTTCTCTCTAGGAATGCAATTGAGATGTCACTTTCATGGTTGTGAGGAAAAGGAGTTTGAAATCAAAGAACGAAAGATTAAAGGAACTAAGAGATAAAAGAACAAAGAAAAGATCAAAATTGAAATTAATGCAAGTAAAAAGGAAGTAAGGTCAAAACTAGTGAAAATGCTATGAATGCATAAAAGAGCCTTGACTTGGGAATGAGAATTAAGGAATCCTATCATCATCATAACCACAACTATGGAAACTATGATGAGTCAATCTCACTTCGTCAACCCCTAACATCGAGGAGTAAGTCAAGCAAGCATATTTGACCTTAATCTATAAGTCCTAGCTAACTTACTAATTTCTTAGTAAAAAGCTAGCATCAATGGAAACAAGAGTCAACTAACTACGCAAGAATTACCACAAAATGTTGGATATTATGACTCTAGTATCCTAAGAACTCATTTTCCAAGGCAAGATGTGAAAATCTACTCAAAATCTAAAGTTGACATTTTCACAAACACCTTGTGGGCATAAAAGCAAAACGTGTAAAATTGCAAAGGAAAGTGAAAATTAAAACCAAACTATTCACAATATCAACAATAGAAACTCAAGCAAGCATATAGGAATCATAAAACATCAAATTCATAAGAAAAAGATTCAAGAAATCAAAATTGCATATATTAACAAAATAACTTGAACCATAGGAAAATATAACAAGAGTAGTGAAATTAAAGAGGAAATTAAAGAGTACTTACAATAAAGATAAGTGAAATCCAAGATCAAAACTTAAACTATAAAATGCTACAATGAAATTAAGTAAACCCTAAGAGAATTTCTATCTGTACTACTCCTACTCCTAATGCATTTTCTACCTTAAAAAAACTAATCTAAAACCTAATTCCTTGATAAGGAATGAAGTCCCCTTCATATAGCATCCAAAATCAGCTTCAGCACACTCAAAACTGGGCCAAGAGGCCCCCAAATCGCGAGCCATGTGCTTCATTAATGAAGTCACGCGTTGGTACCTGTGCGTACGCACACTTACTGTTTTGCCACTTGTGCATACGCACGAAAGGTTGTGCATACGCACACTCCTGATTTCTGTACTTGTGCGCACGCACAGATGGTTGTGCGTACGCACACTTCAGTATGTGCTTCTCCTTTATTTTCTTCATGTGTCTCCCTTTTTACATGCTTCCTCCCACTTTTTCCTGCCATTCATGCCTAACTGACCTGAAATCACTTAACAAAACATCATGGCATCGAATGGAATAAAAGTGGAATCAAATTTCTCAATTTAAGCACAAAAATGTATGTTTTCACATTTAAGTCCAATTTAGGGATAAAACACAAAAGTATGCTACTTTAGTGATTAAGTGTGAGTTTATATGATGAAATCCGTCCAATTCAAGCCAAAAATTATCATCAAATATGGACTCATCAGTAAGTGTAACACCCTAACTTTTAGCATCTCATGATCACACCAAAAGTCCTGGCATTACCTACCTCTACTCCAATTTCATACTATATTTATTTAATATTGAGCATTCACGAATATAAATCGAACTTTTCATTAAGAAATAGAAAATTCTTCACTTTAAACCACATAATTACATAATTATATCTACATAGTAATAAATACATAGATTTATTCAAAACTTCTCAAATACAAGTCTCGCTCCTCTAAAATCTCAAAATGACAAATGACGAGGAGTAAAATCTCAACTAAACCAACAAACAGAAAATACAACATATATATATATATATATATATATATATATGCTTTTAGTTCAATCATGGACTAGCACCAAAGCTTCCTGAACCTGTCACTGAAAAGGAAATTAGTAGGGGGTGAGAACATCGTCCTCGCAGATTCTTAGTAGGGAAGGGAATACTATCAAAACAAAGCGATACTTGCAACTAGAATTAATTTCATTATAAAACAGTTTATTCTTAAAATAACCTTTTGGAAAAGCTTTGTGGAAAAACTTATTTTGAAAAGTCATAAAAAAACTCGTTTAGTTTACAAATCACTAAGGTGAATAGTTTAAAGAAATTAAAAGGACCAAGGACCTGCCTAAGGGATTCCTACCCAACTCGTATCACTTGCTCCCATCCAAATAATACATAAATTAGAGTAATAAGACAACACCTAGTCCATCTTGCCTCGACCTCCATCAACACATATCAGAAACAACCCTCAGCGTCACCACCGCCAGCATGAGGGATCTCTCTGTTGTCGAACACATACAAAACAATGCAAAGCATACACAAACAAAGAGTACAGATAAAACAATTAGAAATAGAAAATAAATGCAATTACTTAATTAGGCAAACCAAAAACAAGATTCACACCCAAACAATACACACAAATGCAAATGATACATGTGTGCCCTATGGCCAATGAGCTCATCTGTCGGTTATACAACCAAACTCGACATGTCCGGTAGTGAATCGTGGATAGTCCCTACATGCACGCATCTACAAAGAGAAATTTTACATCTTCAAGGAGGAACATCCGAAAAGGTATAAGTGTCCGGCCACAACTTGCGACGCAGGGTCAACAGAATTTCAACCACATCCCGGACCAAGCAAAATTACTCCATTACATCTACCCAGGCAGGTGTATTCGAAACTCAAATCAAACATCATTTATCAAAGTGTCACATCCTGGAGCAAGCAGAATCACTCCACTGCATCTACCCAGGCAATTACATTTCACCATGTCCTAGAGTAAGCGGAATCACTTCACTGCATCTACCCGGGCAAGTACATTTCAATCTCAATCGTAATCATATTCAACATTAATTCTATTATTAACTCATCATCATTTTCCTCATCAATCTCATTTACAATCTCATCTCAATTCATGTTCAATCTTAATTAAGCTTATTTGTCATCATCCCTCATCATAATTATCATACTCTCTCTTAATCTCGAAATCATCATCAAACCTTAATCAAACCAATTGTCACTAATCACATATTAATTTCAAGCATAATCATTCAAACAACTTACTAAACTTACTTCCAAATCAAACATCACATAATTATCCTCATATTCCTTAAAATAATTCTCTTTCTCTCAATTCCAATGTTTAATTCTGTTAAACCTTAAATTCACTCTCCTATGCTTAAACCCTCCAATTTATACTTAATTTATCATTTTAAATTATTTAGTTAGTTAATCAAATCTCTTTTCATTATTAAAAATCAAATGAGTTAAAACCACAAATCAACCAAATCATAAAAACATGATTCTCTTTAAATTCCTTAAAAATATTCAAGACTTGTCTCTCTTGATAATTAATTCAAACCAAACTCATTTTCAAAGTCATAACCAAAATTCCTTCAAATTCTTAGAAAAATTTTGACAGTACCTCTCCTAAAAACCAGAGTTTGCCACCCATCACAGGTTGTTTCCTCTTTTCAACCTCAACTCAACAAAACCAACATTTCAAATAAACGTTTCCAAATCCGTCATTTGAGACCAATCATTAGATTTAAATCAAAGAAATCCAAAATCATCATATTCATTTTCCTTTTACCAGAAACCAGAAATCAACCAATTCAACAACACACAACATGACAATCTCAACAGAAAATCATTTACATCACAAACATTCAACCATTTGCATTAACCTACTAAACTTATAAGGTATTCAAAGCCCAAAACATTTTATTATTTAAAACAATCTCCTACCTCGAAGAATCAAGTCCGCAGTGACTTTAACGTGATAAAATCCCATTTTCCTCAGCCCACAACAGCAGCGACTGCATCCACAGCTCCGCTTACTTCTGCAACAATAGAAAAGCTTTAATTGTAACATGCAACCTTGATAACCCAATCCTAAATCATCAATATTGCAAATTCCTTAATAATGTACAATAGATTACTAACAACAAGATTTTTGAAACAGAGATATTTACTACAACAAAAAGCAAAACAGCAGCGACCTCTGAACTGATCTGGCTGCAGCTCCGACAACTATCCCAAGCGATAGCAGTGACCAGAAGCTCGATGACGGCAACCATAACTACCATGCAGTGATGATAATGTTCTTGTAATTCAAAAGAATGGAAATTAGAAGTAAAACCCTTAACGGCAGTGGATCTCATGGACAGTGGTGCCATTTTTTGGCGATAGAGGCTCGGCGATGCATCACTGGCATCGGCGACGGATTGCGCAACTGCGACTAGGCACGGTGGCGGTGGTAGAACCAGCTTCTCCTCTCACACATGCATCGCTCATTCGTTAGTCCTCTCTCTTTGTGGACTCTCTCTCTTCAACTTTACCCATGGATGATGGCGACGCTGGCTTCACATTGAGAACGACGACGGCGCGAACAATAATAGCAGCGGCGACTCCTTCTCTCCAATGTGGCTCAACGGTAGCGATGACACTGGATGACGACAGGACTCAAAAATTCCATATGGCAGCGGCTGGACCCGACAACATCGTCGATGCCACTCGCGACGATGATGGCATAGACAGCAGTAGTGGCGGTGAGCTTCATCTGCGACGAGGAACGGTGGGACAGCACCGTTCTTCTTCTCCTATAGTTTTCTCTCTCCTCCATTGGATCATTTCAACGGGGACTGGGCAGGGCACGGCAACGGCGGCAGCGAGGCCTGATGAGTGAATATTTTATATGCTTTTTGGCATTGTTTTCTTAGTGTTTTCAATACATTTCATTAAGTTTTAGTTAATTTTGATAGGTTTTGATGCAAAATTCACTTTTTGGATTCTACTGAGTTGTTTTATTTTTGTTATGATTTTAGGTAATTTCTGTCTGAAATTGGCAAGTTTTGGCAAAGTCTGATTCAGAGGCAAAGAACAGAGTGTAGATGCTATCAGATCCTGACCTCCATGCATTCAAATGAGCATTTCAAGAGCTATTAAGGTCCAAAAGATGCACTCTCAATGGCGTTGGAAAGCTAACTTTTAGGGCTTTCCAGCAATGTATAATGATCTATACTTTTCTTTGAATGCGATTGCCCATATTGGGCGTTGAACGCCCAAATCACCCCTCTTTCTGGCGTTCAACGCCCCAAAGGGAGCAAGCCCAACGTTGAACGCCCAAAACTGGCGTTGAACGCCCCAAAGGGAGCAAGGCAGTGTACAAACAACCCCCTAATGGGCGTCCAATTCCCATTCCTCAAGCCAGACACCAAGCTCAGTCCAAAACACTCACCAAAGTGGGCCCAATAGTAGATTTTCGCACCTTTAGTCTAGTCTATCATATTTCTATACTTTTTCATTATTAGATTAGTATATATAGGAGAAGATCACCCATTTTTAGAGGCTTCTTCTTCATTTTCTCCCATTACTTTCAAATTACATTGTACAACATGCGTTACTAAACCTCCTAGATTAAGGTTAGGAACTCTGTTAATTCTCATGGATTAATAATATTACTATTTCTATTTCAATATATGTTTGATTCCATTCTAAGATGCATTCTCGTTCTTCAATACTTATGAATCTGGGGTGGAACGGAAGTATGACCCCTTGTTCTACATGAGTTCTTGTGAGTCTCAGAAAGGATAGCGTTGAACTACAAGCTTGAGAATACGTCTCTTAGAGGGCTAATCCTCGCACTCGTTGGGGATATGAGAACATCTATTCAGCCGAGTCTGGGGCAATTACGACCTTTGTGGTATAATTTATAATCATAAAGCTTCATTTTCCGATCCGGAAGATCTGACTGTGTCTGTAGCATTTTGAGTAGGATCACCAGAGATTGAATTGCTGGAGCTTCACCCTCGTTCATGTAACACCCTAATTACCAAAGCTCACGCTTCCGGTTGCGCGACTCTGATAGCTCGGACATTACGACGACACTTATACTATTTAATACTAAAATATGAGCCTATTTAAAACTTTAAACCGTAATACCGCTCCCAAAAATACTTTCGTTCGATAACGTACATCCATAAATAACATACAACTTACAACAACTCATAAAGAGTACATCCATATATATACATAAATATATATAAATAACTTTACAAGCATTAACCAATACAATTCCTATCCCTCTTACAGAATATATCAAGATAATGGCGAGGGTTCAATAAACCATAACTAAAACAATACAGAGCATCTCAACAACAACTAAATAAACTTCTCGTGACTTCTGCGCCCATGTCCTGAAAGGGGAAAAATGTAGGGGGGTGAGAACATCATCCTCGAAAGGGCTCTCAGTAGAGGGTTTTTGGGAATTACTGTAATAGGATACGTGAAGATAAACCGTACTAGTGATTAATAACTGTCTTATGCCTCCTTTTCAAAAACAACGATTTACAATAAAAGTAAAGTCTAAAAATCTTTTTTGAAAGAAGAACCGTTCAATTCTCAAAAACTCAAAAACCTTTCAAAATGGTTTATCTATGCGGAACCAAAATAGCATTTCATATTTTATTCCAAACCAGAAACACAAAATCGAAATCAACCATCGGTTCATCTCATTTCAACCACGGCCCTAGGCCCAAACAAATCCAACCAACAACCAATCACCACAGTCCAACAGAGTCTCAGCAGCAAACACAAATAGGAAGATGCAAGCACAAACAAACAGTTATTGCAAGTAGAACAATTAGTAGTTAATCATAAGTAGTCACAAAGGCAAACCAAGTACAATATGCACACCCAAACAATGTCACATAGATGCATATGATGTATGCCTGTCCTAGTGGCTGATGATATCATCTGTCGGTTATAAAGCCAACCCGACAAGTCCTGGTAGCTAACCATTGGACTGTCCCTCTGTCGTGCATCCCCAACTCGAGTTATACTCAATATAATCGTGATCATAATCATGATCCATATCCATCACCCTCACTGGTGAATATTCACGGGGGCGAGCTCATCCGGGGCTTTCACAATGCCCGGTCACCCTTACGACATAGGGTCAGCGGAGTATCAAGTCTCAACCTGGAGGACGTGGTGGCTAGCCACTGCTACTACCCATGGAAACTCGTATCTCAGATAGTGGAAGTGCAAAATCATAATTATGAATATCTCAGCATATATGCATTCATTCTCAGCCATGGATCAACATCCATCTCAGCCATCCAGCTCACGGTTCAATCCAGAACCAGCCAATATTGATAATCATACACAACCATTCCGGCTCACGGTTCAATCCAGAACCAGTCAATATTCATAATTATACACAGCCATTCCGGCCCATAATAAAACAGCACTTCCACCATTCAAAATCATTAAATTCATAAAATCGGCATTTAAGCCATAAATCATTTTTCTCAATTCATTTCACTTTGAAATCAAGTTTCAACTCTTTTCAGCCTTGGCTTTAAAGATCTCATTTCTCAAATCATCTCAGGCTCATAAGCCACTTTTACTCAATGTAAATTCCCCTTTGAAAACAATGACACTCTCGGCATCCTCTTTCCAAACTTCCATAACCATGGCAAGTTAAAGATTTATTTTGAAACATTCAAAATCATCCATTCAACAATGGGATTTTATAACAAAAGTTCCTTGGCAGAGTCCCAAGTCTTTAGGGGAGATTAATATAACTCATTTCCTCAAATTCACTTAAAATCATTAAAACGTTGGCTTCCTGATTTGAGTAATAAAATAGGATCTAAGCCAAACCGAGTCACGTAATCATTTACTTCTTTCAAAGCCATTTCCTTTACTTAGGCAAAACCAGCTTTAACCCCCATGATAAATTCTAAAGCGTTTCAACTATTCAAAATTGTTTTAGTCTTGCAAAAATTCAAAATTCAAAGAGTACTTAAAACCTTTCTCAAAACATTTCAAAATGAAACTTCTCAATAGACATTCAGGTTCTTTCAAAGTCATTGAAACTTCTTTAATTAAAACCCCTAAGTCAAATTCAAAGGCATAAACCCTTTTCACATTCAAACAGCTTTAAAACACAAGTTTCATCTAAATAACTTTCTCCTGAAAGAGATACAATGCCTTTCTTAAGAAGAAAGACTAAATCACAATTTCCTCTTTACTTCATTTCGAAAGCATGAATCATCCTTTTCTCGATAATTCAAATAAAATAGTAGAAGTCTTTAACTCATCATTTTCCAGACAACAATAAAGACTCAGATTTTATAGAAATTTCGGTAGCACCTCTCCTGAAACTTGGATTTTGCCACCCGGTTCGGGTCCCAACTAAACCGTTCCAAAATCCTTTTCAACAGCCCAAAATCCAAAATCAGTTCAAGGCGAGCCAAATCCAACAGTCATCTCAATTCCATATTTCAAGGAAACCGTTTCAAAAATCAAATTGTTATCAGCCGAATAAACTCATTTCTAAAGCTTTAAAGAAACGGTTCAACAACAGTCATTTATCAAACCAGATCATTTAAAGCAAACCAGGCTGGATTCAAGAGTGTATTCTATTTTTCACATTCTCAAGAAAATCAACTCAACTCAAATCAATTCCCAACGGATTAAACTCGATCTCAAAGCTTTAAAAGAATCAACTTCAAAAGCATTTCGTTTCACAAAACCACACAACAATCAAGACAAATCAATCCATACATAAGGCCAATACAATCACCAAATACACATTTTCTCACATCAGTATCCATATGTAATAATTCCAATATATATAGAATATAGTTTTGGAAAGCGCCCCTACCTCAAAATGCAATTCCATAACCCAAACGTCTCACAGAGTCCTTCCCACCTTAATCCGAACTGACGGCAACCAAAACCTTAACTCCCAGTCACGTTCGCAATAACCATAGCAACACTAATCACAACATACAATAATCAGGACTCGACCCCACGTTATCAAAACTCATATTCATTAACCAAACACAACAGAATACTAATGCGAGGTTTTCCGAAACATAAATACTTACTGAACTAGCGAAATGAAGCAGTTGTGATTTCGAACAGGCCCGGCAATAGCTCCGGCGGCGGCCAGAAGCTTCGGTGGATCAATTATAAAAACCTAACAGCATTAAAACCTTCTCGAAATCTAAAAAGGTAGAAACCTCAATTAAAACCCTTACCAGCAAACTTTTCTGGCGACGGTAGCAGGGTCTCAAGTGGCTCAGCCCGGAGCTCCGGTGGTGATCCCAGAAGTCACAGAACCATCCCCGCGGTCAGAATCACAGAGATGCGGCTCCCTTCTCCGGCAATGACACCTGCGTCGGCAAGAACGGCGGTGGCTGGTGCAGATCTCACCTCTCTCTCTGCTCCCGTGCTTTCTCTCCCTCTTACTCTGTGTGGCTGGACAGCCTTCTCGACTGCACGGCGGCGGCGACTCCACACGCGGCGATGACAGTGTCAGCTTCGGCCCCCTCCATGCACCTCAACCTCCCGTCAGTCTCTCTCTCTCTCCAATTGCGGATCGGCGGCTCTGTGGTGACGGCATGGCAGGATGCGATGGCGACTGAGCACGGCGGTGCATCCACACGCAACTGCGACACTGGCGGTGCTGGCATTCCCCTGGCGACAACGAAGGCGGCATGGGCTGTAGTGGCTATGCGACGTAACAGTTACTGGGCGGATCCTCCAGCATCATGTCTCCTCCCTCCTCCTCTCGGTGACTGATGAGCGGATACTTTATACGCTTTTTGGGGTTAATTTCATATAGTTTTTAGTATGTTTTAGTTAGTTTTTAGTTTATTTTCATTAGTTTCTAGGCAAAATTCATATTTCTGGATTTTACTATGATTTTGTGTATTTTTCTGTAATTTCAGATATTTTCTGGCTGAAATTGAGGGAGCTGAGCAAAATTCTGATTTAGGCTGAAAAAGGACTACTGATGCTGTTGGATCCTGACCTCTCTGCACTCGGAATGGAATTTCTTGAGCTACAGGAGTCCAATTGACGTGCTTCTAATTGCGTTGGAAAGTAGACATCCAGGGCTTTCCAAAAATATATAATAGTCCATATTTTGCTCAAAGATAGACGACGTAAACTGGAGTTCAACGCCAGTTTCATGTTGCAGTCTGGCGTCCAGTGCCAGAAACACATTACAAGTTGGAGTTCAACGCCAGAAATAGGTTACAGCCTGGCGTTGAACGCCCAAAACAGCCCAGACACGTGAGAAGCTTTAGTCTCAGCCCCAGCACACACCAAGGGGGCCCCAGAAGTGGATTTCTGCACTATCTATCATAGTTTACTCATTTTCTGTAAACCTAGGTTACTAGTTTTGTATTTAAACAACTTTTAGAGACTTATTTTGTATCTCATGACATTTTTAGATCTGAATTTTGTACTCTTTGACAGCATGAGTTTCTAAACTCCATTGTTGGGGGTGAGGAGCTCTGCTGTGTCTCGATGAATTAATGCAAGTGTTTCTGTTTTCTATTCAAACATGCGTGTTCCTATCTAAGATATCCATTCGCACTTCAACATGAATGTGATGAACGTGACAACCATCATTATTCACCCATGAACGCGTGCCTGACAACCACTCCCGTTCACCGTAGAATGAATGAATATCTCTTGGATCTCTTAATCAGAATCTTCGTGGTATAAGCTAGATTGATGGCAGCATTCAAGAGAATCCGGAAAGTCTAAACCTTGTCTGTGGTATTCCGAGTAGGATTCAGGGATTGAATGACTGTGACGAGCTTCAAACTCGCGAGTGCTGGGCGTAGTAACAGACGCAAAAGGATAGTAAATCTTATTCCGGTACGATTGAGAACCTGCAGATGATTAGCCGTGCGGTGACAACGCACCTGGACCCTTTTCACTGGAAGGATGGATGGTAGCCATTGACAACGGTGATCCACCAACACACAGCTTACCATAGGAGGACTTGCGTGCGTGAATCAGAAAACAGAGGAAAGCAGAATTTCAGAAGACAAAGCATCTCCAAAACTCCAACATATTCTCCATCATTGCACAATAAGTATTTATATTTATGCCCTCTCATTTTTTACAATTGAACTTGAAAAACACTGTTGTTGGCATCCTGACTAAGAATAATAAGATAACCATAGCTTGCTTCAAACCAACAATCTCCGTGGGATTCGACCCTTACTCACGTAAGGTATTACTTGGACGACCCAGTGCACTTGCTGGTTAGTTGTGCGAAGTTGTAAGAGAGTAATGTGAACATTGACATTACAATTTCGTGCACCAAGTTTTTGGTGCCGTTGTCGGGGATTGTTTGAGTTTGAACAACTGACGGTGAATCCTGTTGCTTAGATTAGGAAAATTTTGTCTTTTTGGTCAGAGTCTTTTATATTCTTTTCAAAAAAAAAATTATAATATTTTTTCTTAGTTATTAAAAATACTTTTTTCAAAACAAGTGTTACATTTACTGCCCAATTGGTTAGAGTGTTGGTCTGTGTTCTTGGTAATTGGGTACCTTCTTTTTAAAATTCTTTTTCAAAAAAATAATTTTTACATTAAATCTTGTCCCAAACTTTAAGTTTGGTGTTTTCTTCTTAATTTTTCTTTGGTTTTCGAAAATCTTATTTTGGTTTTCTAAAAATTTTAAGTTTGGTGTTCTTTCTTTATGTTCTTGTGTTCTTGTGAGTCTTCAAAGTGTTCTTAAGTTTTCCTTGTGTCTTGATCTTAAAATTTTTAAGTTTGGTGTTCCTTGGTGTTTTCCCTCCAAAATTTCCAAAAACAAGGAGCATTAGATCTAAAAAATTTTAAATCGTGTGCTATCTTATTATTTTTCTCTCTCCTCTTTAAATTCAAAAATATTTTTTCTCTCTATTTTAAAGCAAATTTTCGAAATTTACCTTTAAAATTCAGATTTTTATTTCAAAATTTAAAACCTTTTTCAAAAAAAAATTTCATATCTTTTTCAAAACTTCCTAACTACTTTCTCTCTCCTCATTTTTTCGAAAATCTTCGCCCATTTTTATTTATTTTATTTTAATTTATTTTGTTTTCGAAATAAATAAATAATTAAATAAATAAAAATATTTCTTCTCTATTTTACATCATCTCCCTTTCTCCATCATGGATCTAAGCGGAAATGAACAGTCCAGAAGGACTCTGGGGTCATATGCTAACCCCTCTACTGCTTCATATGGGAGTAGTATCTACATACCCTCCATTGGAGTCAGTAGCTTTGAGTTGAATCCTCAGCTCATTATCATGGTGCAGCAAAGCTGCTAGTATTCCGGTCTTCCACAGGAAGAACCTACAGAGTTTCTGGCACAGTTTTTACAAATTGCTGACACAGTACATGATAAGGAAGTAGATCAGGATGTCTACAGATTATTACTATTACCATTTGCTGTAAAAGACCAAGCTAAGAGGTGGTTAAATAACCAACCTAAGGCTAGCATAAAGACATGGAAACAGCTGACAGAAAAATTCCTGAATCAATACTTTCCTCCAAAACGGATGACACAGCTAAGGCTGGACATCCAAGGCTTTAAACAAGGAGATAATGAATCTCTTTATGATGCCTGGGAGAGATACAGAGAGATGCTAAGAAAATGCCCCTCTAAAATGTTTTCAGAGTGGGTTTAGTTAGACATCTTCTATTATGGGCTTACAGAAAGAGCTCAGATCTCTCTAGATTACTCAGCTGGTGGATCTATCCACATGAGAAAGACAATTGAAGAAGCTCAAGAGCTCATTGATACAGTTTCCATAAATCAGCATCTGTACCTAAGCAGTGACCCTTCCATGAAAGAAGAGGCTAAAACAGTAACTACTGAACCCAGTCCTGCTGAACAAGCTACTGAATTCAATCAGCAATTGGACTTTCTAACACAGCAGTTAGCCGAATTCAAAGATAGACTACAAGAGACAAGGATGGCTAATATAAATATGGAAGAACAATTGAAGCAAACGAAACAGCAACTGTCAAAACAAATAACAGAAGAATGCCAAGCAGTTCAATTAAGAAGTGGGAAAACATTAAATACCCCATCTCAAGGCAGCAGGAAGCCAAGAAATGAGCAAACCACCCAAAATCCATCTGAGGACAGTAAGAGCCCAGGAAAAAATAATTCTGGCATTAAAACGCCAGAGATTGGGTGGAAGGTGATGAGCGGATAATTTAGATGCTTTTTGGCACTGTTTTTAGTATGTTTTTAGTAGAATCTGGTTACTTTTAGGGATATTTTTATTAGTTTTTATGTTAAATTTACATTTCTGGACTTTACTATGAGTTGTGTATTTTTCTGTGATTTCAGGTATTTTCTGGCTGAAATTGAGGGACTTGAGCAAAAATCAGATTCAGAGGTTGAAGAAGGACTGCTGATGCTGTTGGATTCTGACCTCCCTGCACTCAAAGTGGATTTTCTGGAACTACAGAACTCAAAATGGCGCGCTTCCAATTGCGTTGAAAAGTAGACATCCAGGGCTTTCCAGCAATATATAATAGTCTATACTTTGGCCGATTTTAGATGTCATAAAAGGGCGTTGAATGCCAGTTCTACGCTGCTGTCTGGAGTTAAACGCCAGAAACACGTCACAAGCCAGAGTTGAACACCAGAAATATGTTACAAACTGGCGTTCAACTCCAAAATTGACCTCTACACGTGTAACATTCAAGCTCAGCCCAGGCACACACCAAGTGGGCCCCGGAAGTGGATTTATGCATCAATTACGTACTTCTGTAAACCCTAGTAACTAGTTTAGTATAAATAGGACTTTTTATTATTGTATTTGACATCCTGGATTGTATTTTTGATCCTGTGATCACGTTTTGGGGGCTGGCCATTCGGCCATGTCTGGACCTTTCACTTACGTATTTTTAACGGTAGAGTTTCTACACTCCATAGATTAAGGTGTGGAGCTCTGCTGTTCCTCAAAGATTAATGCAAAGTACTACTGTTTTTCTATTCAATTCAACTTATTCCGCTTCTAAGATATTCATTCGCACTTCAACCTGAATGTGATGAACGTGACAATCATCATCATTCCCTATGAACGCGTGCCTGACAACCACTTCCGTTCTACTTTAGATTGAATGAGTATCTCTTGGATCTCTTCATCAGAATCTTCATGGTATAAGCTAGATTGATGGCGGCATTCATGAGAGTTCGGAAAGTCTAAACCTTGTCTGTGGTATTCTGAGTAGGACTCTGGGATTGAATGACTGTGACAAACTTCAAACTCGTGAGTGCTGGGCGTAGTGACAGACGCAAAGGAGGGTGAATCCTATTCCAGTATGATCGAGAACCTCAGATGATTAGCTGTGCTGTGACAGAGCATTTGGACCATTTTCATAAGAGGATGGGATGCAGCCATTGACAAGGGTGATGCCTCCAGACGATTAGCCATGCAGTGACAACGCATCGGACCATTTTCCAGAGAGGATAAAAAGTAGCCATTGACAACGGTGATGTCCTTACATAAAGCCAGCCATAGAAAGGAGTAAGATTGATTGGATGAAGACATCAGGAAAGCAGAGGTTCAGAGGAACGAATGCATCTCTATACGCTTATCTGAAATTCTGACCAATGAATTACATAAGTATTTCTATCCTTATTTTCTATTTATTATTAATATTCGAAAACTCCATAACTATTTGATATCCGCATGACTGAGATTTACAAGGTGACCATAGCTTGCTTCAAGCCGACAATCTCCGTGGGATCGACCCTTACTCACGTAAGGTTTATTACTTGGACGACCCAGTGCACTTGCTGGTTAGTTGTATCGAAGTTGTGAATGAAAAACGATTTATTAAGATGTGCGTACAGAGTTTTTGGCACCGTTGCCTGAGATCACAATTTCGTGCACTAAGTTTTTGGCGTCGTTGCCGGGGATTGTTCGAGTTTGGACAATTGACGGTTCATCTTGTTGCTCAGATTAGGTAATTTTCTTGTTGTTTTATTTTCAAAAATTTTTTTAAAAAATCTTTCAAAAATTTCTCCTTTGTTTTCGAAAAAAATTTTAAAATAAAAATGTTTTTAAAAATATATTTTTCTTCAGAATTTTTAAGAATGAATTCTAGTGTTTCATGAAGCATGTTGAAGCCTGGCTGGCTGTAAAGCCATGTTTAATTCTTTTGGATAGGGAATGTCAGGCGTGTCATGTCTGAGTTACATACTAAAGCTTGGCTGGCTATTAAGCCATGCCTGACCCTTTGATTGGAGCTTTAGACTAAAGAGCATAAGATTCCTGGAATTCATATTAAAAATTTTGGAATCCTTATTCTTATTTTTCAAAATGATTTTCGAAAAAATTAAAAGAAAATACAAAAAAATCATAAAATCATAAAAATCAAAAAAATATTTTGTATTTCTTGTTTGAGTCTTGAGTCAGATTTAAAGTTTGGTGTCGATTGCATGTTCATCTTGCATTTTTCGAAAAATTCATGCATTCATGGTGTTCTTCATGATCTTCAAGTTGTTCTTGGTAAGTCTTCTTGTTTGATCTTGATGTTTTCTTGTTTTGCATCTTTTCTTGTTTTTCATGTGCATTTTTGCATTCATAGTGCCTAAACATGAAAGATTTCTAAGTTTGGTGTCTTGCATGTTTTCTTTGCATTAAAAATTTTTCAAAAATATGTTCTTGATGTTCATCATGATCTTCAAAGTGTTCTTGGTGTTCATCTTAACATTCATAGTGTCCTTGCATGCATTCCTTGTTTTGATCCAGAAAGAAAAGAGAAAAACATGAAAATGACGTTTTAATTTTTCTCTCTCATCATAAAAATTCAAAAAATCAAAAAAAATATCTTTCCCTTTTTCCTCTCATAAAATTAAAAAATTTGAGTTGACTTTTTCAAAAATTTTTAAAATCTAGTTGTTTTCTATGAGTCAAATCAAATTTTCAAATTTTATCTTTTTCAAAATCTTTTTCAAAAATCATATCTTTTTCACTTTTCCTATTTATTTTTTAAAATTTTAAAAATATTTGTCAAAAATCTTTTTCTTATCTTTATCACATCATTTTCGAAAATAACATCATCAATTAATGTTTTGATTTAAAAATTTCAAGTTTGTTACTTACTTGTTAAGAAAGATTCAAACTTTAAGTTCTAGAATCATATCTTGTGATTTCTTGTGAATCAAGTCATTAATTGTGATTTTAAAAATCAAATCCTTTTCAAAACTAATTTCAATCATATCTTTTCAAAAAAAAAATATCTTTTTATCTCATCTTTTTAAAACATATCTTTTTCAAAAATTTGATTTTAAAATATCTTCTCTAACTTCTTGTCTTCTTATCTTTTCAAAATTGATTTTCAAATTTGTTTCAACTAACTAACTAACTTTTTGTTTGTTTCTTATCTTTTTCAAAACCACTAACTAACTCTCTCTCTCTCTCTAATTTTTGAAAATATCTTCCCTCTTTTTCAAAATTTCTTTTTAATTAACTAATTATTCTAATTTTTTATCTTAATTTTCGAAAATTACTCACGTTTTTCAAACACTATTTTCGAAAATCACTAACTCTTTTTCAAAAATTATTTTCGAAAATCCTCCTTCTCTCTCATCTCCTTCTATTTATTTATTCATCTACTAACACTTCATCTCACCAAAAATCCGAACCCTCTCTCTCTGAGTTCAGATTTCCTATTCTTTTTTTTCTTCTACTCACACAGGGACCTCTATACTGTGGTAAAAAGGATCCCTATTATTATTATTTTTCTGTTCCCTCTTTTTCATATGAGCAGGAGCAAGGACAAGAACATTCTTGTTGAAGCAGATCCAGAACCTGAAAGGACTATGAAGAGGAAACTAAAAGAAGCTAAACTACAACAATCCAGCAAGCACCTTTCAGAAACTTTTGAACAGGAAGAGGAGATGGCAGCTGAAAATAATAATAATGCAAGGAGGATGCTTGGTGACTTTACTGCACCTAATTCCAATTTACATGGAAGAAGCATCTCCATCCCTACCATTGGAGCAAACAATTTTGAGCTGAAACCTCAATTAGTTTCTCTGATGCAGCAAAACTGCAAGTTTTATGGACTTCCATCTGAAGATTCTTTTCAGTTCTTAACTGAATTCTTGCAGATCTGTGATACTGTTAAGACTAATGGAGTAGATCCTGAAGTCTACAGGCTCATGCTTTTCCCTTTTGCTGTAAGAGACAGAGCTAGAATATGGTTGGACTCTCAACCTAAGGATAGCCTGAACTCTTGGGATAAGTTGGTCAAGGCTTTCTTAGCCAAGTTCTTTCCTCCTCAAAAGCTGAGTAAGCTTAGAGTGGATGTTCAAACCTTCAGACAGAAAGAAGGTGAATCCCTCTATGAAGCTTGGGAGAGATACAAGGAACTGACCAAAAAGTGTCTTTCTGACATGCTTTTAGAATGGACCATCCTGGATATATTCTATGATGGTCTGTCTGAATTAGCTAAAATTTCATTGGATACTTCTGCAGGTGGATCCATTCACCTAAAGAAAACGCCTGCAGAAGCTCAAGAACTCATTGACATGGTTGCTAATAACCAGTTCATGTACACTTCTGAAAGGAATCCTGTGAATAATGGGACGCCTATGAAGAAGGGAGTTCTTGAAATTGATACTCTGAATGCTATATTAGCTCAGAATAAAATATTGACTCAGCAAGTCAATATGATTTCTCATAGTCTGAATGGAATGCAAGCTGCATCCAACAGTACTCAAGAGGCATCTTCTGAAGAAGAAGCTTATGATCCTGAGAACCCTGCAATAGCAGAGGTGAATTACATGGGTGAACCATATGGAAACACCTATAATCCCTCATGGAGAAATCACCCAAATCTCTCATGGAAGGATCAACAAAAGCCTCAACAAGGCTTTAATAATGGTGGAAGAAATAGGTTTAACAACAGTAAACCTTTTCCATCATCCACTCAGCAACAGACAGAGAACTCTGAACAAAATACCTCTAATTTAGCAAACTTAGTCTCTGATCTATCTAAGGCCACTGTAAGTTTCATGAATGAAACAAGGTCCTCCATTAGAAATTTGGAGGCACAAGTGGGCCAGCTGAGTAAAAGGATCACTGAAATCCCTCCTAGTACTCTCCCAAGCAATACAGAAGAAAATCCAAAAGGAGAGTGCAAGGCCATTGATATAACCATCATGGCCGAATCCAAGAAAGAAGGGGAGGACGTAAATCCCAGTGAGGAAAACCTCCTGGGACGTCCAGTGATCAATAAGGAGTTTCCCTCTGAAGAACCAAAGGAATCTGAGGCTCATCTAGAGACCATAGAGATTCCATTGAACCTCCTTATGCCATTCATGAGCTTTGATGAGTATTCCTCTTCTGAAGAGAATGAGGATGTTTCTAAGGAGCAAGTTACCAAGTACCTTGGTGCTATCATGAAGCTGAATGCCAAATTATTTGGTATTGAGACTTGGGAAAATGAACCTCCCTTGTTCACCAATGAACTAAGTGATTTGGATCAACTGACATTGCCTCAGAAGAAACAGGATCCAGGAAAGTTCCTAATACCTTGTACCATAGGCACCATGACCTTTGAAAAGGCTCTGTGTGACCTTGGTTCAGGGATGAACCTCATGCCCCTCTCTGTAATAGAGAAACTGGGAATCTTTGGGGTGCAAGCTACTAAAATCTCATTAGAGATGGCAGACAATTCAAGAAAACAGGCTTATGGACAAGTAGAGGATATGTTAGTAAAGGTTGGAGGCCTTTACATCCCTGCTGATTTCATAGTCCTAGATACTGGGAAGGATGAGGATGAATCCATCATCCTTGGAAGACCCTTCCTAGCCACAGCAAGAGCTGTGATTGATGTTGATAGAGGTGAACTAGTCCTTCAATTGAATGAGGACTCCCTTGTGTTTAAAACTCGAGGTCATCCTTCTGTAAACATGGAGAGGAAGCATAAAAAGCTTCTCTCAAAACAGAGTCAACCAGAGCCCCCACAGTCAAACTCTAAGTTTGGTGTTGGGAAGCCACAACCAAACTCTAAGTTTGGTGTTGAACTCCCATATCCAAACTCTAAGTTTGGTGTTGGGAAGTCTCAACAATGCTCTGAACATCTGTGAGGCTCCATGAGAGCCCACTGTCAAGCTATTGACATTAAAGAGGCGCTTGTTAGGAGGCAACCCAATTTTTATTTATCTAATTTTATTGTTCTTTCATGTTTTATTAGGTTCATGATCATGTGGAGTCACAAAATAAATATAAAAATTGAAAATGGAATCAAAAACAGCAGAAGAAAAATTACACCCTGGAGGAGGATCTCACTGGCGTTTAAACGCCAGTAAGAAGCATCTGGCTGGCGTTCAACGCCAGAATAGAGCATGGTTCTGGCGCTGAATGCCCAAAATGGGCAGCATCTGGGCGTTTGAACGCCAGAATTGCACCCTAGAGAAGAGCTGGCGCTGAACGCCCAGAACAAGCATGGTTCTGGCGTTCAACGCCAGAAATGGGCAACAAATGGGCGTTCAACGCCCAGAACAAGCACCAATCTGGCGCTGAACGCCCAGAGTTGTGTGCAACGGCATTTTGCATGCCTAATTTGGTGCAAGGTTGTAAATCCTTGAACACCTCAGGATCTGTGGACCCCACAGGATCCCCACCTACCTCCACTCACTTCTTCTCACCCCTCTTTCACACAATCCCATAAACACTCTTCCCCAAAACTCTTCACCAATCACCTCAATCTCTCTTCCCTATAACCACTTCACCACTCACATCCATCCACTCTTCCCCATAAACCTACCTCATATACCCCCTCCCTTCCCTATATAAAGCCCTCCATTCTTCTTCATTTTCACACAACACAACCCTCTCTTCCCCTTCTTGGCCGAATACACCCATCCCCCCTCTCCTCCATATTTTCTTCTTCTTCTTCTTCATCTATTCTTTCTTCTCTTGCTCGAGGGCGAGCAATATTCTAAGTTTGGTGTGGTAAAAGCATAAGCTTTTTGTTTTTCCATTACCATTGATGGCACCCAAGACCGGAGAATCCTCTAGAAAAGGGAAAAGGAAGACAAAAGCTTCCACCTCCGAGTCATGGGAGAAGGAAAGATTCATCTCCAAAGCTCATCAAGACCACTTCTATGATGTTGTGGTCAAGAAGAAGGTGATCCCTGAGGTCCCTTTCAAGCTCATCACCATGAGATCCCGGAGATGCCTCAAATGCATTTTCCTCCACAAAACTATTGGGAGCAAATCAACACCTCCCTAGGAGAATTAAGTTCCAACATGGGACAATTAAGGGTGGAACATCAAGAGCACTCCATCATCCTTCATGAAATAAGAGAAGATCAAAAAGCAATGAGGGAGGAGCAACAAAGACAAGGAAGAGACATAGAAGAGCTCAAGGACATCATTGGTTCCTCAAGAAGGAAACGCCACCATCACTAAGGTGGACTCATTCTTTGTTCTTACATTCTCTGTTTTTTGTTTTCTCTATGTTAAGTGCTTATCTATGTTTGTGTCTTATTACATGATCATTAGTAGTTAGTAACTTTGTCTTAAAGTTATGAATGTCCTATGAATCCATCACCCCTCTTAAATGAAAAATGTTTTAATTCAAAAGAACAAGAAGTACATGAGTTTCGAATTTATCCTTGAACTTAGTTTAATTATATTGATGTGGTGACAATACTTTTTGTTTTCTGAATCAATGCTTGAACAGTGCATATGCTCTTGAAGTTGTTGTTTAAGAATGTTAAATATGTTGGCTCTTGAAAGAATGATGATAAGGAGACATGTTATTTGATAATCTGAAAAATCATAAAAATGATTCTTGAAGCAAGAAAAAGCAGCAAAGAAAAAAGCTGGTAGAAAAAAAAAATATAGGCAAAAAAAAATAATAAAAAGAAAAAGCAAGCAGAAAAAGCCAAAAGCTCTTAAAACCAAGAGGCAAGAGCAAAAAGCCAATAACCCTTAAAACCAAAAGGCAAGGGTAAATAAAAAGGATCCCAAGGCTTTGAGCATCAGTGGATAGGAGGGCCTAAAGGAATAAAATCCTGGCCTAAGCGGCTAAATCAAGCTGTCCCTAACCATGTGCTTGTGGCGTGAAGGTGTCAAGTGAAAACTTGAGACTGAGCGGTTAAAGTCAATGTCCAAAGCAAAAGAAGAGTGTGCTTAAGAACGCTGGACACCTCTAATTAGGGACTTTAGCAAAGCTGAGTCACAATCTGAAAAGGTTCACCTAATTATGTGTCTCTGGCATTTATGTATCCGGTGGTAATACTGGAAAACAAAGTGCTTAGGGCCACGTCCAAGACTCATAAAATAGCTGTGTTCAAGAGTCATCATACTGAACTAGGAGAATCAATAACACTATCTGAACTCTGAGTTCCTATAGATGCCAATCATTCTGAACCTCAATGGATAAAGTGAGATGCCAAAACTATTCAAGAGGCAAAAAGCTACAAGTCCCGCTCATTTAATTGGAGCTATGTTTCATTGATAGTTTGGAATTTATAGTATATTCTCTTCTTTTTATCCTATTTGATTTTCAGTTGCTTGGAGACAAGCAACAATTTAAGTTTGGTGTTGTGATGAGCGGATAATTTATACGCTTTTTGCCATGTTTTTAGTATGTTTTTAGTAGAATCTGGTTACTTTTAAGGATGTTTTTATTAGTTTTTATGTTAAATTCACATTTCTGGACTTTACTATGAGTTTGTGTGTTTTTCTGTGATTTCAGGTATTTTCTGGCTGAAATTGAGGGACTTGAGCAAAAATCAGATTCAGAGGTTGAAGAAGGACTGCTGATGCTGTTGGATTCTGACCTCCCTGCACTCAAAGTGGATTTTCTAGAGCTACAGAACTCAAAATGGCGCGCTTCCAATTGCGTTGGAAAGTAGACATCCAGGGCTTTCCAGCAATATATAATACTCTATACTTTAGCCGATTTTAGAGGATGTAAAAGGGCGTTGAACGCCAGTTCTACGCTGCTGTCTGGAGTTAAACGCCAGAAACACGTCACAAGCCAGAGTTGAACGCCAGAAATACGTTACAAGCTGGCGTTCAACTCCAAAATTGACCTCTACACGTGTAACATTCAGGTTCAGCCCAAGCACACACCAAGTGGGCCCCGGAAGTGGATTTATGCATCAATTACTTACTTTTGTAAACCCTAGTAACTAGTTTAGTATAAATAGGACTTTTTATTATTGTATTTGACATCCTGGATTGTATTTTTGATCCTGTGATCACGTTTTGGGGGCTGGCCATTCGGCTATGCCTGGACCTTTCACTTATGTATTTTTAACGGTAGAGTTTCTACACTCCATAGATTAAGGTGTGGAGCTCTGCTGTTCCTCAAAGATTAATGCAAAGTACTACTGTTTTTCTATTCAATTCAACTTATTCCACTTCTAAGATATTCATTCGCACTTCAACCTGAATGTGATGAACGTGACAATCATCATCATTCCCTATGAACGCGTGCCTGACAACCACTTCCGTTCTACTTTAGATTGAATGAGTATCTCTTGGATCTCTTAATCAGAATCTTCGTGGTATAAGCTAGATTGATGGCGGCATTCATGAGAATTCGGAAAGTCTAAACCTTGTCTGTGGTATTTCGAGTAGGACTCTGGGATTGAATGACTGTGACGAACTTCAAACTCGCGAGTGCTGGGCGTAGTGACAGACGCAAAAGGAGGGTGACTCCTATTCCAGTATGATCGAGAACCTCAGATGATTAGCCATGCTGTGACAGAGCATTTGGACCATTTTCACAAGAGGATGGGATGCAGCCATTGACAAGGGTGATGCCTCCAGACGATTAGCCATGCAGTGACAGTGCATCGGACTATTTTCCAGAGAGGATAAAAAGTAGCCATTGACAACGGTGATGTCCTTACATAAAGCCAGCCATGGAAAGGAGTAAGATTGATTGGATGAAGACAGCAGGAAAGCAGAGGTTCAGAGGAACGAATGCATCTCTATACGCTTATCTGAAATTCTAACCAATGAATTACATAAGTATTTCTATCCTTATTTTCTATTTATTATTAGTATTCGAAACCTCCATAACTATTTGATATCTGCCTGACTGAGATTTACAAGGTGACCATAGCTTGCTTCAAGCCGACAATCTCTGTGGGACCAACCCTTACTCACGTAAGGTTTATTACTTGGACGACCCAGTGCACTTGCTGGTTAGTTGTATCGAAGTTGTGAATGAAAAACGATTTATTAAGACGTGCATACAGATTTTCTGGCACCGTTGGCTGAGATCACAATTTCGTGCACCAGAAGGCTGGCGCTGAACGCCTAGACCATGCTCAGGACTGGCGTTCAACGCCAGAAACAAGCAAGGAACTGGCATTGAATGCCCAAAAGAAGCACAGTTCTGGCGTTCAGACGCCAGGAACAGATGAGGAGTTGGCGTCTAACGTCACTCCAGCTTCTAACTCTGGCACTCAATTGCCAGAGAGGGATCAGACACACACAAGTGCTGATGACAACCCATCTAAAAAGGCTTCTTCAACCACTTCTGTAGGAAATAAACCTACAGCAACCAAGGTTGAGGAATATAAAGCCAAGATACCTTATCCTCAAAAACTCTGCCAAGAGGAGCAGGATAAGCAATTTGCTCGCTTTGCAGATTATCTCATGACTCTTGAAATAAAGATTCTGTTTGCAGAAGCACTTGAGCAAATACCTTCTTACACCAAGTTCATGAAAGAGATCTTGAGTCATAAGAAGGATTGGAGAGAAACTGAAAGAGTTCTCCTCACTGAAGAATGCAGTGCAGTCATTCTGAAAAGCTTTCCTGAAAAGCTTAAAGATCCCGGAAGCTTTCTGATACCATGCACATTAGAGGGAAATTGCACCAGGACAGCTTTATGCGATCTTGGGGCAAGCATCAACCTAATACCTACATCCACCATCAGAACGCTTGGTTTAACTAAAGAAGTTAAGCCAACCCGGATATGTCTCCAACTTGCTGATGGCTCCATTAAATACCCATCAGGCGTGATCGAGGACATGATTGTCAGGGTTGGGCCATTCGCCTTTCCCATTGACTTTGTTGTGCTGGAAATAGAGGAGCACAAGAGTGCTACTCTCATTCTAGGAAGATCTTTCCTAGCAACTGGACGAACTCTCATTGATGTTCAAAAGGGGGAAGTCACCCTGAGAGTCAATGAGGATGAGTTTAAATTGAATGCTGTCAATGCCATGCAGCATCCAGACACACCAAGAGACTGCATGAAAGTTGATCTTATTGACTCTCTGGTGGAGGAGATCAACATGGCTGAGAGTCTCGAATCAGAGCTGGAAGACATCTTTAAAGATGTTCCGCCTGATCTAGAGGATTCAGAGGAATTGAAAAAGCCTCTGAAATTTCCTCAGGGAGAGGAAAAACCTCCTAAATCCGAGCTCAAACCATTACCACCATCCCTGAAATATGCATTTCTGGGAGAAGGTGATACTTTTCTAGTGATCATAAGCTCTGCTTTAAATCCACAGGAAGAGGAAGTACTAATCCAAGTGCTAAAGACACACAAGGCAGCTCTTGGGTGGTCCATAAGTGACCTTAGGGGCATAAGCCCAGCTAGATGCATGCACAAAATCCTATTGGAGGATGATGCTAAGCCAGTGGTTCAACCACAGAGGCGGCTAAATCCAGCCATGAAGGAAGTGGTGCAGAAAGAGGTCACTAAATTACTGGAGGCTGGGATTATTTATCCTATTTCTGATAGCCCCTGGGTGAGTCCTGTTCAAGTTGTCCCTAAAAAGGGAGGCATGATAGTGATTCATAATGAAAAAAATGAACTGGTTCCTACAAGAACAGTTACAGGATGGCGCATGTGTATTGATTACAGAAGGCTCAATACAGCCACCAGAAAGGATCATTTTCCTTTACCATTCATAAACCAGATGCTAGAAAGACTAGCAGGTCATAATTACTACTGCTTTTTGGATGGCTATTCAGGCTACAACCAAATTGCAGTAGATCCCCAGGATCAAGAGAAAACATAATTCACATGTCCATCTGGAGTATTTGCTTACAGAAGGATGCCTTTTGGGCTGTGTAATGCGCCTGCAACCTTTCAGAGATGCATGCTCTCTATTTTCTCTGATATGGTGGAAAAATTTCTGGAAGTCTTCATGGATGACTTCTCAGTATATGGAGACTCATTCATCTTCTGTCTTGATCACCTGACACTGGTTTTGAAAAGATGCCAAGAGACCAACCTGGTTTTAAACTGGGAAAAATGTCACTTTATGGTGACTGAAGGGATTGTCCTTGGGCATAAAATTTCAAACAAGGGAATAGAGGTGGATCAAGCTAAAATAGAGGTAATTGAAAAATTACCACCACCTGCCAATGTTAAGGCAATCAGAAGCTTTCTGGGGTATGCAAGATTCTATAGGAGGTTTATAAAGGATTTTTCAAAAATTGCAAAACCTCTAAGCAACCTGCTAGCTGCTGACACGCCATTTGTGTTTGACACAGAATGCCTACAGGTGTTTGAAACTCTGAAAGCTAAGCTGGTCACAGCACCAGTTATCTCTGCACCAGACTGGACATTGCCATTCGAATTAATGTGTGATGCCAGTGATCACGCCATTGGTACAGTACTGGGGCAGAGGCATGACAAGCTTCTGCATGTCATTTATTACGCTAGCTGTGTTATGAATGATGCCCAGAAAAATTACACAACCACAGAAAAAGAATTTCTTGCAGTGGTTTATGCCATTGACAAGTTTAGATCATACTTAGTAGGATCAAAGGTGATTGTGTACACAGATCATGCTGCTCTTAAATATCTACTCACAAAACAGGATTCAAAACCCAGACTCATAAGATGGGTGTTACTTCTGCAAGAGTTTGATATAGAAATAAGAGACAGAAAAGGGACAGAAAACCAAGCGGCTAACCATCTATCCCGGATAGAACCAGTGGAAGAGGCATCTTCCCCCTCTATTGAGATCTCTGAAACCTTTCGAGATGAGCATTTGTTCACCATTCAGGAATTACCATGGTTTGCAGACATTGCAAACTACAAAGCTGCAAGGTTCATTCCCAAGGAGTACAGCAGGCAACAAAAGAAAAATTAATTACTGATGCAAAGTACTACTTGTGGGATGAACCCTATCTCTTTAAGAGATGTGCAGACGGAATAATCCGTAGGTGTGTGCCTAGAGAAGAAGTGCAGAGGATCCTATGGCATTGCCATGGATCACAATATGGAGGCCATTTTGGAGGTGAGTGAACAGCCACGAAGGTCCTCCAATGTGGTTTCTACTGGCCTACACTCTATAGAGATTCCCGAGAGTTTGTACGTAACTGTGACAGTTGCCAGAGAGCTGGTAATTTGCCTCATGGTTATGCCATGCCTCCACAAGGAATCTTGGAGATTGAGTTGTTTGATGTATGGGGAATTGATTTCATGGGGCCTTTCCCACCATCATACTCAAACACTTATATTCTGGTGGCAGTTGACTATGTATCAAAATGGGTAGAGGCCATTGCCATACCCACCAATGATACTAAAACAGTACTAAAGTTCCTCCAGAAACATATATTCAGCAGATTTGGTGTCCCTAGGGTACTAATCAGTGATGGGGGCACTCACTTCTGTAACAAACAGCTTTACTCTGCCATGGTCCGGTATAGGATTCGCCATAAGGTGGCAACTCCATATCATCCACAGACAAATGGACAAGCTGAAGTTTCTATCAGAGAACTAAAAAGAATCCTAGAACGGACTGTGAGTACCCATAGAAAGGATTGGGCACGAAGCTTGGATGATACTCTGTAGGCTTACAGAACAGCATTCAAGACTCCTATAGGGACCTCTCCATACCAACTTGTGTATGGTAAGGCATGCCACCTGCCCGTGGAACTGGAACATAAAGCCTACTGGGCAACCAGATTCCTAAACTTTGATCCTAAATTAGCTGGAGAAAAAAGATTGCTCCAGCTGAATGAGCTAGAGGAATTCAGATTCACTGCTTTTGAAAATGCCAAGCTTTACAAAGAGAAATAAAAAAGGTGGCATGACAGAAAGCTATCATCTAGAATCTTTGAACCAGGACAAAAAATTCTGTTGTTTAACTCTAGGCTCAGGCTATTTCCCGGGAAACTGAAGTCCCGGTGGAGAGGACCATATGTGATTACAAGTGTATCGCCATATGGTTATGTGGAGCTTCAAGATATTGATTCTGATAAGAAGTTCATTGTTAATGGACAGAGAATCAAGCACTATCTTGAAGGCAATGTTGAGCAAGAGTACTCAAGGCTGAGGCTAGATTAAAAACTCAACAAAGTCCAGCTAAAGACAATAAAGAAGCGCTTGCTGGGAGGCAACCCAGCCATGGGGCATCACTTCCTCTAAGCATTTTGCCCTATTCTTGATTTTATTTGTTTATATAAAGTTCATTGATACTAAGGTAAAGAGTCAATTGTATAAGTTTACAGGGTTACAGAAGGATTCTGCACACAAAACAGAGAAAAAGAGCTCACTGGCAAGAAAACGCCAGTAAAAGTCTATTTTGGGCGTTCAACGCCCAAAAGAAGAATCCACTGGGCGTTGAACGCAAGTAAGGATAGCCATCTGGGCGTTAAACGCCAGAAAGAAGCTCCTTCGGGGCATTTAACGCCAGATTTACAGCGTCCTGGGCGTTCAAAAAAATGCCTAGTGACAAAGGAGTTCCTGGCGTTCAACGCCAGAAAGAAGCAACAGCTGGGCGTTGAACACCCAGGAGAAGCAGCAGTTGGGCGTTGAACGCCCAAAACATGCAGCGTTTGGGCGTTCAAACGCCAGGATGGTGGGGAGGAGGTAAATTCGTTTTTTTCTTCATATTTTTCATTTTAATCTTAATTTTCATGTTTCAATTCATGATTTCTTGCATAAACATGTTACAAACCCTGATTTCTAAAATCCCTAATTTCTAAAAAAAAACCCTACTTTAAAAAAAAAATAATATATCAAATGTATCTTAATCCATAAGCACAAATCCTTTTTTTTCAATCCAATTCAACTCTTTTTCAAATTTTCAAAACAAATCTATCTCTTTTCATTCAAAAATCTTTTCAACTAATTAATATCTTTTTCAAATCTCCATATTATCTTTTTCAAAAATCCAAATTTATCTTTTTCAAATATCTTTCATATCTTTTCAATTTTAAATTATATCTTTTCTTATCATACTTATATCTTTTTAAATCATATCTTCTATCTTATCTTTCTCCCTATTTTCGAAAACCCACCCCCCTCCCTTTTAAAAACACATTCGGCCTCCTTCCTCTCATCCACCATTCAACACTAGCTCTCCTTCTATCCCTCTCCTTTCTTTGCTTTTGCTTGAGGACAAGCAATCCTCTAAGTTTGGTGTGTTTATCCGTGATCACTAAACCATACCCACTAAGATCATGGCTCCTAAAGGAAAACAACCCACTCCAAGAGGCAAGAAAGAGAGTGTTCCAAAACCACTTTGGAATCAAGGGAGGTTCTTAACCAAAGAACATTCAGACCATTACTACAAAATAATGGGTCTAAGATCTGTGATCCCGGAAGTCAAGTTCAATCTGAAAGAAGATGAATATCCGGAGATCTAAGAGCAGATTCGAAATAGGAACTGGGAAGTCCTAGCTAATCCTGAAACGAAAGTGGGAAGGAATATGGTTCAAGAATTCTACGCTAATCTGTGGCAAATAGACAGGCAGGGAATATCTGGAGCTGCCCTCTATGACTATAGGACTGTGGTCAGAGGAAAGATTGTTCACATCCACCCTGACAAAATCAGAAAGATCTTTAAGCTACCTCAGCTGAAAGATAACTCAGACTCCTTCAATAGGAGAATGATGAGAACAAACAAGGGCCTGGATAAGATTCTAGAGGATATATGCATCCCTGGAGCCAGGTGGACCACCAGCACGAAGGGTGCTCCAAATCAACTCAAGAGAGAAGATCTCAAACCAGTCGCCAGAGGATGGCTGGACTTCATTGGGCATTCTATATTGCCCACCAGCAACCGTTCTGAAGTCAATATTAGAAGAGCAGTGATGATCCATTGCATTATGTTGGGAAAAGAAGTAGAAGTTCATCAACTGATCCCATCTGAATTCTACATACTTGCCAACAAGAACTCCAAGGATGCCAGGTTGGCTTATCCAAGCCTAATCTCTATGCTCTGCAAAGATGCTGGAGTAAAGATGGGAATAATAGAGTATATCTCAGTGGAGCAACCAATCATTAAAATCACAATGGAAAAACAACAAATGCAGGATGACCCCATCAAGAGGAGGGCGCAAGAATTCCTACCAGAACTCCCTCAATTTGAATACTGGGAGCATCTTGAGGCATCTGTCACTAAGTCGCAAGAAACCATGGACCAATTGAAGGAAGAACAGCAAAATCAAAACAGCATGCTTTGCAAACTGCTCAGAGAACAAGAGGTGCAAGGGCGTAAATTAAGAGAACTAAAGTGTCAGAAACTATCTCTTGAAGGGCCAAGCACCCCACAGACTAAAGAGGCATCCGCTTCCCAAACTCAAGGTTGTTGAGTTCTGATCTTAACCTTAACCCTGTGATAACTTTTTTTTCTATTATTTGAGTTTCACCTTAGGAGTCATATAATGGTAATTAGTATTTATATTTTGATTTTATCCCCAATTAAGCTATAATTTATTTTTTTTTATTATCATTAAACATGAATAAAATAGAAGATTTTCTTTAGAACAAGGAGGCAATAATTTTCGAGTTTTTAATAAAACAAATTCTAATTGTTTACATGTGGTGGCAATGCTTTCTGCCTTCTGAATGAATGCTTGAACAGTGCATATGTCTTTGGAATTTGATGTTCTTGAATGTTGAATATGTTGGCTCTTGAAAGAATGATAAACATGAGACATGTTATTGGTAATCTGAAAAATCATAAAAATGATTCTTGAAGCAAGAAAAAGCAGTGAATACAAAGCTTGCAAAAAAAAAAAAAAAAGAGAAGAAAGCAAGCAGAAAAAGCCAATAACCCTTAAAACCAAAAGGCAAGGGTAATAAAAAGGATCCAAGGCTTTGAGCATCAGTGGATAGGAGGGCCTAAGGGAATCAAATCCTGGTCTAAGCGGCTAAACCAAGCTGTCCCTAACCATGTGCTTGTGGCGTGAAGGTGTCAAGTGAAAACTTGAGACTGAGCGGTTAAAGTCAAGGTCCAAAGCAAAAAGAAGAGTGTGCTTAAGAACCCTGGACACCTCTAATTGGGAACTTTAGCAAAGCTGAGTCACAATCTGAAAAGGTTCACCCAATTATGTGTCTGTGGCATTTATGTATCCGGTGGTAATACTGGAAAACAAAGTGCTTAGGGCCACGACCAAGACTCATAAAAGTAGCTGTGTTCAAGAATCAACATACTGAACTAGGAGAATCAATAACACTATCTAAATTTTAAGTTCCTATAGATGCCAATCATTCTGAGCTTCAATGGATAAAGTGAGATGCCAAAACTGTTCGGAAGCAAAAAGCTACTAGCCCCGCTCATTTAATTAGAATCTGAGCTTCACTCAAAAACTCTGAGATATTATTGTTTCTTGACTCATTTATATTCTATTTTATTTATCTAGTTGCTTGAGGACAAGCAACAGTTTAAGTTTGGTGTTGTGATGAGCGGATACTTTATACGCTTTTTGGGGTTAATTTCATATAGTTTTTAGTATGTTTTAGTTAGTTTTTAGTTTATTTTCATTAGTTTCTAGGCAAAATTCATATTTCTAGACTTTACTATGAGTTTGTGTGTTTTTTTGTAATTTCAGGTATTTTCTGGCTGAAATTGAGGGAGCTGAGCAAAAATCTGATTCAGGCTGAAAAAGGACTGCTGATGCTGTTGGATCCTGACCTCTCTGCACTCGGAATGGAATTTCTGGAGCTACAGGAGTCCAATTGACGCGCTTCCAATTGCGTTGGAAATTAAACATCCAGGGCTCAACGCCAGTTCAACGCCAGTTCAAGGATAGATGACGTAAACTGGCGTTCAATGCCAGTTCCATGTTGCAGTCTGGCATCCAGCCCAGAAACACGTTACAAGTTAGAGTTCAACGCCAGAAACAGGTTACAGCCTGGCGTTGAATGCCCAATACAGCCCAGGCACGTAAGAAGCTTTAGTCTCAGCCCCAGCACATACCAAGTGGGCCCCAGAAGTGGATTTCTGCACAATCTATCATAGTTTACTCAGTTTCTGTAAACCTAGGTTACTAGTTTAGTATTTAAACAACTTTTAGAGACTTATTTTGTATCTCATGACATTTTTAGATCTGAATTTTGTACTCTTTAATAGCATGAGTTTCTAAACTCCATTGTTGGGGGTGAGGAGCTCTGCTATGTCTCGATGAATTAATGCAAGTGTTTCTGTTTTCTATTCAAACATGCGTGTTCCTATCTAAGATATCCATTCGCACTTCAATATGAATGTGATGAACGTGACAATTATCATTATTCACCCATGAACGCGTGCCTGACAACCACTCCCGTTCACCGTAGAATGAATGAATATCTCTTGGATCTCTTAATCAGAATCTTCGTGGTATAAGCTAGATTGATGGCAGCATTCAAGAGAATCCGGAAAGTCTAAACCTTGTCTGTGGTATTCCGAGTAGGATTCAGGGATTGAATGACTGTGACGAGCTTCAAACTCGCGAGTGCTGGGCGTAGTGACAGACGCAAAAGGATAGTAAATCTTATTCCGGTACGATTGAGAACCTACAGATGATTAGCCATGCGGTGACAGCTCACCTGGACCCTTTTCACTGGAAGGATGGATGGTAGCCATTGACAACGGTGATCCACCAACACACAGCTTGCCATAGGAGGACTTGCGTGCGTGAATCAGAAAACAGAGGAAAGCAGAATTTCAGAAGACAAAGCATCTCCAAAACTCCAACATATTCTCCATCATTGCACAATAAGTATTTATATTTATGCCCTCTCATTTTTTACAATTGAACTTGAAAAACACTGTTGTTGGCATCCTGACTAAGAATAATAAGATAACCATAGCTTGCTTCAAACCAACAATCTCCGTGGGATTCGACCCTTACTCACGTAAGGTATTACTTAGACGACCCAGTGCACTTGCTGGTTAGTTGTGCGAAGTTGTAAGAGAGTAATGTGAACATTGACATTACAATTTCGTGCACCAGTGACAGAGGCGCGATTCATGGCTCCGTGGACGGGACGACCATGGCAACACGGATTAGGTAGCAGCAGCAAGTGACGGCACGAGCAACTCTTCCCTCTCCCTTCCTTCTCTGTTCGGTGGTGCCAAGTTTCCTTTCCACTATCAATGGGTGTGGGATGCGCAGGGAAGAGGGTGAAGAGAGAGGTTGGAGCTGCTGTGTGTTTTGGTTTGAGGAAAGGGGGGAGCATTTGTGTTGCTGCCGCTGGGTTGGGGGAGAATGTAATTGGGTCACGGGTTAGAGTTTCAGGGTTAGGGTTTCATTTTCAAAAATTAGGGTTAGGGACCTTATGGTAATTTCACATAAAATTGGGAATAATATAATAATTGAAACCCAAATTAAATCCAACACTAATTATATATAGAAAATACTATTTGCTTATCAATTTCACAAGTTATTTTTAATTAAATGTCCAAATCTAAAAATTAGAAATAATATAATTAATTTCTCTATTTTTCAAAATAGCAGTTTTAATATTTAAAATATTAATTATTTAATCCAAATCATATAGAAATCCTTATTATTTCACAACTACCAACTTTATAATTTGAATGTAGAAAACAATCCAATAATTATAAAATTGGATAATAATCTCAATTTATTTCAAATTCAATAAATCAAAACTTGCTTTAAATTTCTTTAATAGAGAAATTTCTAAAATTAAAGCTACAGAAACACTGAATTTGAAATTAGCTAATGATATCCCTTTTTCAAAGGTTTTGGGTCTTACATTCTACCCACCTTATAAAAATTTTCGCCCTCAAAAATTGATACAAAACAAAGGAAATTTCATAACAGTTCATCCTGGAACACATTTCAGGAAGAAGCAAAAATAGCTCAACATATAAACACATATATACAGTTTTAAAATACTTTGATTGTTATATGCATAAGGATGCAAAGGTAGGAGTATGGTTGCAAAGCAAACATTACAAGACAGGCTCAATGCAAAAAGGTGACATGGTTCAACATGTGGTAGAAGAGCAAGGCATCGAAGGCTATAAAATAGGATGGAGTTAAAACGACGTGCTTAACATCTGCGCACTAATCTCATAACAACCTCAAGGCTTTAACTTTCAAACCCCATTAAGCACTTTACAATCCTCATATCCGATCATAAGCCTGACAACTGCAAGCCCGTTCGCAAGGAATGAAACACCCAAAACACATAACGTTGCACACCTACCGCTTCAACTTTTGTATACACATGTCACCTCTTAAAGAACTAACGCATTGCGTTACTACGTCTACAAGTCGCACGTGATATCAAAACAATTCTCGAGTCTACTAAGAAGGATACAAGATTCTAGCAAGGAGAAACAATATCAAGGATAATGCTCATAGATTTAAGAGAATGTATCCAATTCCCAGATAAACAGAGACGCTCAAGTAATGAAGTTTGCTAGAAATAAATCAATTGACAACTTCAAAGATAACCCTTGGAACCAAGAAATTCAATAGGACCAATAAGAAGAGAACCAGTGCCTTAGTTCGAAACAAATTCAAATTGAGTCGAAGAAGTAGGAGGTTTACAGGAAAGAATATCTCGAACCCAAGACAAAGCTCACAGAACTCAAGAGCACGATTACAAATACTTTCGGATACATTGTTCATGAAAGAGTCGAAAACTTGCGAAAAAACCACTTTGTAGTCTAGAAGAAAAGTTGAGCAACAAACATTCTTCAAGAGAGTAGCAAAAGCATAAATGTGGCTTTACTTCAATACAATTTCATGTTGAAGTAGATCATGTAGAGTTTTAAAAACAAAATGCATACAAGTTTCGCTAACAGCTAAAATATTTCCTCAAATATTTTAGGATAGTTAGGTGCACGACCTAACCAAAAGCAATTTATAAAAACTCGGAAGTAATCAAATGCTTGTTCAAAATTCTCAAAATTTCATATTCAAACAAGCGTGTATAACATTTATAGCAAGTACAAAAGAGGAAGTTAAAGTCTTTTTAGAAAAGAAACTCCGAAGTAAAAATTTGCTTACAATTTGGTAAAGGAAATAAGTGGTGTGTTACAAACGAACCGATTTCCACTAAACAAGGAAGCTTTCCAAAACTTCATTTAAAATAGTGTATGCCAACTTTAAATTAACTTCATCAAAATTGAACAATGGTTTCAATCTCAATCAAATAACAGAAAATAAATTCTGTTTAATATTTCTTCAAAAAGAATTCAAAACTTCTTTAAAAAGTTCAGAACAAGACTCCAAAAGTGTTATTGAAATCACCATCTCAGAAGAACATTCAAGAAGTTTAAGATGTACTAAATAGGTGTCAAGCCATACTAGAAAGGATCTTAAATCAAAGTAGTTCAAACAAGATTCACTAGGCATGAGTCATCAAACAAGCTTTCAATTGATCCAAAAGAATACAAAAGTCATTCGAAAGACAAATCAATCATTAGTAATTTCTCAAGGATAAATCTTTGACTAAAAACTCTGGTAGAAACAATGAGAGGATAAATGATGCACTATTTTGAAACGAATCAAACTGACTCATAAGAATGAGATTCACCAGAGAAGGAAAGTTGAGATTGATTGTAGTGCTCCCAAAAGGTACATGTATATTTAAAAACAAAACCACGTATGACATTCATAGAGGTGAAAATCTTAAGAAGGAGTGATAAGGAATAAAGTTGGGGTTTAAGGGTTTAATACATTCAAAGTAATAAAATCCTAATGGAAGGGGACAAGAAAAGAATGACATCAAGAAGAGGAATTTATTGGCATAAAGAGACACAGCGGAAACATAAAAGATAGATAAAGAGAAAACAAAGGATAGATAAAGTTTTCCTACTAGACCTCTAAGGTACCTGTTCTTAGCAACTTGGTCACCGGAAAGGATTCCCTACTAGACCTTCAAAGAACCTGTCCTTGACAACCTAGAACAGAGGGACGAAAACTGAAAGAAACCACCACGCAGATAACCTTAGTGTTGGATCCTCCAATCTTCCTCATGCAACAGGTGAAGCAAATCACTCACCTCACTTCTCACACAATAAAAAGTGCTTAAAAGCAACTGAAATTTATTCATCAAAGTTATGTAAATTGTCTCACCAAAGGTGTTTAAATAGGCACCTAGCAACTAACTAAAAGATAAGATAACTAATTTAAATCAGATTTGATTTTATTGGATTAGATCAGATTTGATTTAAATTTTAAAATCCTAAAGATATGATAACTAATTTAAATCAGATTTGATATTATTAGATTAGATCAGATTTGATTTAAATTTAAAATCCCTAAAATACTACTAAGCATAGCAGATTTAAAATAAGTATTCTAACAAACTTTTGACCACATGACAAACTAAAACAAAAGTCTAGAATTTCGAAATTTAAAGATAAATTATGCCTCCCATTGAATTCGGAAAGCATTATTGGGCTTCTTGCTGTCCTGACTTAGCCCAATGGGCCTTGCCCATTCTTCCTTGGTTAGAACTTGATGTAACTTCATATGCACAAGCACTGCCAGGTTCCCAAAACTCTCCTTGAGCTTCTTTGCACGTGCTCTAGTGATGGGGCCCTCTGGAAGTGTGAAATTCCCATTCTGCCCTTTTGTCTTAGAATGTCTTTCCGAGCATGTATCATTCCCTCCTTCCTCAAAAAGATTCGTCCTCGAATCTGTCTCTATATCAAAAGGAGAGAGATCAGTAACATTGAAAGTAGCAGAGACATGATACTCACCTAGTAGGTCAATCTTGTAGGCGTTGTCATTGATCTTCTCAAGCACTTGGAATGGGCCATCCCCTCTACCATCAAGTTTAGTCTTCCTCTGAGTAGGAAATCTCTCTTTCCTCAAATGTACCCAAACCCAATCTCCTGGTTCGAAGACTATATGCTTTCGACTCTTGTTAATCCTTTCAGCCGTGGTTTTATTCTTCCTCTCAATTAGGTCACGAGCCCTTGCATGTATTGCTTTAACTTTCTCAGCCTTGCTAGCTCCATCTAAACTAATAAGATCACTCAAAGGTAAAGGCATTAAATCCAAGACAGTGAGAGGATTAAAACCATAGACAAGTTCAAAGGGTGAAAAACCAGTGGAAGAATGGATTGTCCTGTTATAAGCAAACTCAATAAAAGGTAGACAATCTTCCCAGGTTTTCAAATTCTTACCAACAATAGCATGCAATAAGGTTCCCAATGTCCTATTTACGACTTCAGTTTGACCATCAGTTTGAGGGTGACAAGTAGTTGAGTATAACAATTTTGTTCCCAACTTGCTCCACAAAACTTTCCAAAAGTGACTTAAGAATTTGACATCACGATCAGAAACAATAGTTTGGGGAACACCATGTAAGCGCACAACTTCTCGAAAGAATAGGTCAGCAATATGTGTGGCATCATCAGTTTTATGGCAAGCAATGAAATGAGCCATTTTACTAAATCTATCTACCACAACAAAAATGCTATCTCGACCTCTCCTAGTTCTAGGCAAACCAAGAACAAAATCCATAGAAATATCAACCCATGGATGCACAGGAACAGGTAAAGGAGTATACAAACTATGTGGTAAAGACTTAGATTTAGCTTGTTTACATGCAATGCATTTGGCACAAAATTTATCAACATCTTTACGCATGTGGGGCCAGTAAAAATGCTCAGATAAAACATTCAAAGTCTTATGCACACCAAAATGACCCATCAAACCCCCACTATGTGATTCTAGAACAAGTAACTCCCTAATAGAATAAGTAGGTACACAAATCTTATTACCCTAAAAAATAAAGCCATCATGCTTATAGAATTTGTTATATGCACCATGTTCACATGCAGTATAGATAGAGGCAAAAGCAGAATCAGTTGCATACAATTCCTTCATACACTCAAACCTAACAGTTTAGAAGTAAGGGTTGTGATTAAGGAATACCTTCTAGATAATGCATCAGCAACCACATTCTCTTTACCTTGCTTATAGGCGATTACATATGGAAAGGATTCAAGGAATTCTATCTATTTTGCATGTCTCTTGTTCAGCTTCTCTTGGCCCTTCAAGTGTTTGAGGGATTCATGGTCAGTATGTACCACAAATTCCTTAGGTAGCAAATAATGCTGCCACACTTCCAAAGCTTGCACCAAGGCATAAAGCTCTTTATCATAAGTGGAGTAGTTGAGACGGGCCCCATTCAACTTCTCACTGAAATAGGCGATTGCTTGCTTTTCCTGCATCAAAACAGCACCTATACCAATTCCAGAAGCATCACATTCGATTTCAAAAGTTTTAGAAAAATATGATAAAATAAGAATGGGGGCAGAACACAATAATTCTTTCAAGGTGTTAAAGGTAAGTTCTTGTTCCTGATCCCATTTAAAGTTGACATGTTTCTTGATGATTTCAGTTAAAGGTGCAGCAATAATAGAAAAATCTTTAACAAACCTCCGATAAAAACCCGCAAGACCATGAAAACTTCTAACATCAGAGACATTCTGAGGTGTGGGCCATTGTCTAATAGCCTTCACCTTCTCGTCATCTACCTCAATTCCTGCAGAACTTATCACAAAACCTAGGAATACGACTTTACTAAGACAAAACGAGCACTTTTGGAGATTAGCATACAATTTTTCCTTTCTAAGTACCTCTAAAATAGATTGAACATGCAAAATATGATCATCAAGACATTTACTGTAGATAAGGATATCATCAAAATAAACAACCACAGATTTACCTAAAAACTCTCGCAACATATGATTCATTAGTCTCATGAATGTACTAGGTGCATTTGTCAAACCAAATGGCATAACTAACCACTCATACAAACCATATTTAGTTTTGAAAGCTGTTTTCCATTCATCACCAAGTTTCATTCATATTTGATGATAACCACTCCTTAAATCTATTTTAGTAAAAATAACAGAACCATGCAATTCATCAAGCATATCATCAAGTCTAAGAATAGGATGGCGATACTTTACCGTAATCTTATTTACAGCTCTGCAGTCAACACACATCCTCCATGAGCCAGCCTTCTTGGGCACCAATAGTACCAGAACAGCACAAGGACGCATGCTTTCTCTCACAAAACCCTTAGCCAAAAGGTCCTCGACTTGCCGTTGTAGTTCCTTCGTCTCCTCAGGATTGGTCTGGTAAGCTGGCCGGTTAGGAATACTTGATCCGGGGACAAAGTCAATCTGATGTTCTATGCCTCGTAGTGGAGGTAAACCTGAGGGCATCTCATCCGGAAATACATCGCCAAATTCCTGCAAGAGTGAAATAAAAGTACTAGGCAGGTTATGGTTAGTTTCAATGGTAGAAAGGAAAGACTCTCTAAATCGTACTAACACCAATGCTTTTTTTTCCTAAACTAGCATGTTTCAGATCCCTCTCTTTTGCATAAAAACATATTTGGTGAGCACTCTCACTCTCCAGAGATGCTTCTCTTTTAGAAATCTCTTTTTTACTCAGACCCTGAATCTTTTTCTCACACGTTTCATCTCTCAAAGCCCTCTCTTTACCCTCTTATTTTTCAATTTTCTCACATCCTAAAGACTCTTTAGTAGATTTGCACATGCTCAGTTGCTCCAGGTATACTTCTTTAGGTGTCAAAGGTGCAAGGGCAATCTTCTTCCCAAGATAAGTGATGGAGTATCAGTTTGTGAAACCATCATGGACCACCTTCCTATCATACTGCCATGGACGGCCTAGGAGTAGATGACAAGCCTGCATGGGAACCACGTCACAAAGTACCTCATCACTATATCTCCCAATAGAGAACTGTATGCGGGCTTGCTTCATAACCTTCAATTCACCAACATCACTTAGCAACTCCAGCTTGTAAGGGTTATGGTGTTTGGTGCATTTCAACCCCAATTTTGTGATCAAAGTAGAGCTAGCAACGTTTGTATGACTTCCAGCATCAATGATCATGAGTCCAACCTTACCTCCCAATAAAACTTTTGTATGAAAGATGTTCTCTCGCTGTTCTAGACGATCATCTTTGGCTTGTACATTTAAGATCTGCCTAGTAACAAGGGTATCGCCACTAACAGCATACTCAACTATATCTTCATTATCTGTAGCATCATCCGCATGTGGCATGTTTTCATACCCATCTGAGTTATCAGATTCTAAGAAAATATCATTTGCTTTAATTACCATGGTCCTTTTATTTGGACACTCGGAAGCATAATGGCCTAATCCGCGGCACTTAAAGCAGGTAATATCACGATGCCGTGTAGGAGGTTTAGAAGTGGAATTAGGCGTGTGCGTCTTCCTGTGCTGCTCTGTGGGCTTCTCCTTTAATTCGGTAGGTTTGGATCCAGTCTTCTCCCCGAAATTAGCACCTCTCGAATCCCACCTTGAAGTAGAATTACGCAGCCCTTTCGCCTTTTGCTGTCTTTCTACCTTGATAGCTAGGTTCACCAAGTCTTCTATAGTCACAAATGGGAGATGTTCTACAGTATTTGCAATGTCTTGGTTTAGCCCACTCAAGAAACGTGCCATAGTAGCCTCAGACTCCTCCTCAATGTTTGCTTGGATTAGCAGCATCTCTATCTCCTTATGATACTCATCTACAAACTTAGAACCTTGGTATAACCGTTGGAGCCATTGATGTAGCTCCCTGTAGTAGTAAGAAGGGACAAACCATTGTCGTAGGACCTTCTTCATCTTCTCCCAAGACAGAATTGGTAGTTTTCCATTCCACCTCCTCTGTTTGTCCAGCTCGGCCCACCAGACAAGGGCATAATCTGAGAATTCTACAGCCGCTAGTCTTACCATTTTTACATCAGAGTAGTTATGACACTGAAATAAGAGCTCTACCTTGCGTTCCCATTCCAGGTACGCCTCAGGGTCACTTCTGCCTTTAAATTCTGGGATGCGCATTTTGATAGCATTAAGGTTATTATCAACATCTGTCGGTTGTCTATGATGCCGGGATCTAGATGAAGTCTCCTCCTCAGACTCCGTAGAATCATTATGAATAGATTCTCGTGACCATACTTTTCGCCTAGGGGAAAAAAGTTAATTCGAGAATCCATGTCATCAAGACGTTGTTGAATCCCTGTAAGGATGCTGAAAAGTGCGTCGAGGCGAAAAGTTAGTTGTGGATCGGGGTTCCCTTCAGTGTTAGCCATCAATGAACCTGTAAAAAAGAAGACCTTACAGCACTCTTCTCACGTGTATCATTCGGAATAGGACACTCGTGTTTCACTCAATACGTGGCTTTTACCCTCTGATGAGCTCACCACTCTTGCCTTTTTCCACTCTTGGATTGCCTTAACAAGTTGCACTTCGGAAGATGAGGAATTGAGACACCAAACTAAGATAATCTGAATGATAGAAATGTTCAACTTGACAAGAAGACAATTAAAGTATGTGAAAAAGGAATCAAGGAGTGATACTAGGATGACAAAAACTAGCAAAATTGAATCCTAAGTGGAACCCAAGGAAAATTTGAAAAGATAAAACAAAGGGAAAATTTAAATTTTTTTTTTGCCTTTTTTTCGTTTTTTTTATGCTTTTTTTTTCATTTTTTTTTTGTTAACTAGAATAAACAGAAATTGCAGTAATAGAATTTAACGAGGAATTTTTTCTTTTTTTTTAATCTAAAGTAAATTTGCAGAAATTGAAGAGAAAAATAAAGAGATTAAACAAGACCCAAGGAACGTGTGGATAAATAAGAATCTACATACGACCTGTAATTGATACCAGATGATAAAGAATAAAGTTGGGGTTTAATGGTTTAATACATTCAAAGTAATAAAATCCTAATGGAATGGGACAAGAAAAGAATGACATCAAGAAGAGGAATTTATTGGCATAAAGAGACACAGCAGAAACATAAAAGATAGATAAAGAAAAAACAAAGGATAGATAAAGTTTTCCAACTAGACCTCTAAGATACCTGTTCTTAGCAACCTAGGTCACCGGAAAGGATTCCTGGTGCACGAAATTGTGATCATCAACAATGGCGCCAAAGGACTTGGAGCTCTTAAACGTGAATCACACTTTGTCACAATTCCGCACAACTAACCAGCAAGTGCACTGGGTCGTCCAAGTAATAAACCTTACGTGAGTAACGGTCGATCCCACGGAGACTGTCGGCTTGAAGCAAGCTATGGTCACCTTGTAAATCTCAGTCAGGCGAATTCAGATGGTAATGGAGAATTGATAATTAAAAGATAAATAAATCATAAAATAAAGATAGAGATACTTATGTAATTCTTCGGTTAGAATTTCAGATAAGCGTATGAAGATGCTTTGTTCCTCCTGAACATCTGCTTTCCTATTGCCTTCTTCCAATCATTCATACTCCTTTCCATGGCAAGCTTTATGTTGGGCATCACCGTTGTCAATGGCTACTTTCCGTCCTCTCAGTGAAAATGTTCTAAATGTGCTGTCACCGCACGGCTAATCATCTGTCGGTTCTCGATCATGTTGGAATAGGATCCATTGATCCTTTTGCGTCTGTCACACGCCCAACAATCGTGAGTTTGAAGCTCGTCACAGTCATCCCTTCCCAGATCCTACTCATAATACCACAGACAAGATTTAGACGTTCCGGATCTTAGGAATGACCGCCAATAATTCTAGCCTATACCACGAAGGTTCCAATCTTAGATTAGAAACCCAAGAGATATCATTCAAGCTTGTTTGCATGTAGAACGGAAGTGGTTGTCAATCATGCATTCATAGGTGAGAATGGTGATGAGTGTCACATAATCATCACATTCATCATGTTCTTGGGTGCGAATGAATATCTTGGAGAAGAAATAGACTTGAGTTGAATAGAAAAACAATAGTACTTTGTATTAATTCATGAAGAACAGCAAAGCTCCACACCTTAATCTATGGTGTGTAGAAACTCCACCGTTGAAAATACATAAGTGATAATGGTGTAAGCATGGCCGAATGGCCAGCCTCTAAGGTCTAGGGAGTAAACGTCCAAAGATGAAAATACAATAGCAAAAGGTCCTATTTATAGAAAACTAGTAGCCTAGGGTTAGAGAAATAGGTAATTAATGCAGAAATCTTCTTCCGGGCCCACTTGGTGTGTGCCTGGGCTGAGCATTGAAGCTTCCATATGTAGAGACTTTTCTTGGAGTTAAACACCAGCTTTTGTGCCAGTTTGGGCGTTTAACTCCAGCTTTTGTGCCAGTTTTGGAGTTAAACGCCAGAATTCTTGAGCTGACTTGGAACGCCTGTTTGGGCCATCAAATATTGGGCAAAGTATGAACTATTATATATTTCTGGAAAGCCCAGGATGTCTACTTTCCAACGCAATTGAGAGCGCGCCAATTGGGCTTTTGTAGCTCCAGAAAATTCACTTCGAGTGCAGGGAGGTCAGAATCCAACAGCATCTGCAGTCCTTTTTCAGCCTCTGAATCAGATTTTTGCTCAGGTCCCTCAATTTCAGCCAGAAAATACCTGAAATCATAGAAAAACACACAAACTCATAGTAAAGTCCAGAAGAGTGATTTTTATTTAAAAACTAATAAAAATATAATAAAAACTAATTAAAATATACTAAAAACATACTAAAAACAATGCCAAAAAGCGTATAAATTATCCGCTCATCACAACACCAAACTTAAATTGTTGCTTGTCCCCAAGCAACTGAAAATCAAATTAGATAAAAAGAAGAGAATATACAATGAATTCCAAAAACATCTATGAAGATCAGTATTAATTAGATGAGCGGGGCTTTTAGCTTTTTGCTTCTGAACAGTTTTGGCATCTCACTTTATTCCTTGAAGTTCAGAATGATTGGCATATATAGAAACTCAGAATCCAGATAGTGTTATTGATTCTCCTAGTTAAGTATGTTGATTCTTGAACACAGCTACTTTATGAGTCTTGGCCGTGACCCAAAGCACTTTGTTTTCCAGTATTACCACCGGATACATAAATGCCACAGACACATAACTGGGTGAACCTTTTCAGATTGTGACTCAGCTTTGCTAGAGTCCCCAATTAGAGGTGTCCAGGGTTCTTAAGCACACTCTTCTTTTTGCTTTGGACCTCGACTTTAACCGCTCAGTCTCAAGTTTTCACTTGACACCTTCACGCCATAAGCACATGGTTAGGGACAGCTTGGTTTAGCCACTTAGGCCAGGATTTTATTCCTGTGGGCCCTCCTATCCACTGATGCTCAAAGCCTTGGATCCTTTTTATCACCCTTGCCTTTTGGTTTAAAGGGGTATTGGCTTTTTCTGCTTGCTTTTCTTTTTCTTTCTTTTCTTTTTTTTTTCGCATATATCCTTTTTTTCTACAAGCTTTTCACTGCTTTTTCTTGCTTCAAGAATCAATTTTATGATTTTTCAGATTATCAAATAACATTTCTCTTTTTCCCATCATTCTTTCAAGAGCCAACAATTTTAACATTCATAAACAATCAAATAGAAAAATATGCACTGTTCAAGCATTCATTCAGAAAAACAATAGTATTGCCACCACATCAAAATAATTAAATTGTTTTAAAATTTGAAATTCATGCACTTCTTTTTCTTTTTCAATTAAAAACATTTTTTTCATTTAAGAAAGGTGATGGATTCATTTTCATAGCTTTATGGAATAGACACTTAGACACTAATAATCATGTAATAAAGATACAAACATAAATAACATAAGCATAAAAATTCGAAAAATAGGAAAATAAAGAACAAGGAAATTAAAGAACGGATCCACCTTAGTGATGGCGGCTTGTTCTTCCTCTTGAAGATATTATGGAGTGCTTGAGCTCCTCAATGTCTCTTCCTTGCCTTTGTTGCTCCTCTCTCATGGTTCTTTGGTCTTCTCTAATTTCATGGAGGAGGATGGACTGCTCTTGATGCTCCACCCTTAGTTGTCCCATGTTGGAACTTAATTCTCCTAGGGAGGTGTTGATTTGCTCCCAATATTTTTGTGGAGGAAAATGCATCCCTTGAGGCATCTCAGGGATTTCATGATGAGGAGTTTCCTCATGCTCTTGGTGAGGTTCTCTCACTTGCTCCATCCTTTTCTTAGTGATGGGCTTGTCCTCATCAATGAGGATGTCTTCCTCTATGTCAATTCCAGCTGAATTGCAGAGGTGATAGATGAGATGAGGGAAGGCTAACCTTGCCATAGTAGAGGACTTGTCCGCCACCATGTAGAGTTCTTGGGATATAACTTCATGAACTTCTACTTCCTCTCTAATCATGATGCTATGAATCATGATAGCCCGATCTATAGTAACTTCAGATCGGTTGCTAGTAGGAATGATTGAGCGTTGGATAAACTCCAACCATCCCCTAGCCATAGGCTTGAGGTCATGCCTTCTTAGTTGAACCGTCTTCCCTCTTGAATCTCTCTTCCATTGAGCGCCCTCTTCACAGATGTCCATGAGAACTTGGTCTAACCTTTGATCAAAGTTGACCCTTCTAGTGTATGGGTGTGCATCTCCTTGCATCATAGGCAAATTGAATGCCAACCTTACATTTTCCTGACTAAAGTCTAAGTATTTCCCTCAGACCATTGTAAGCCAATTCTTAGGGTCCGGGTTCACACTTTGATCGCGGTTCTTGGTGATCCATGCATTGGCATAGAACTCTTGAACCATTAAGATTCCGACTTATTGAATCGGGTTGGTGAGAACTTCCCAACCACTTATTCGGATCTCATGTCGGATCTCTGGATATTCGCCCTTTTTGAGCTTAAAAGGGACCTCGGGGATCACTTTCTTCTTGGCC